>NC_089810.1:18721410-19002173 GCF_029633855.1 Hoplias malabaricus | reverse complement strand
ACACACTCTATCAGATTACTGAAGTTATTAAAAGGTGACTGGGACTGTTAACAATGATGTAAGATATTATAGACCATCAGAGGTGCAAATTATGTGTCTGTAATGCTGTACGTAACATACACACACACTTTGTGGTGGTTGCTATGTTTGACATGTAGCAATGAGGATATGTTTGAACTTTTCATCTGTTACTTAATAATAAGTAATACTGTAGATTCACATGTGCACACACACACACACACACACACACACACACACACACACACACGTACATGCACACACAAAGCTATTCTCATCTCATAATGTTTCCTGTGTGTGCGGTGAAAGGGTGAAGAGTGACAAGGCCACATTGTGACTATACATCACATGAGTGTGTGTAGGTCCTGCTAACCAAACAAAGACAATGCAGCACACACACACACGCTCTCTCTCTCGTCCTGCACACACCACGCCATAAATACAAACTCACAAACCAACACACAATCGTGAGTGCTTATCAGAAACACATCTCATTCCCAGCATCACACCACACATCTCAGCCAAGGGTCAGTGGGGAGGGGACGGATGGACAGAAGGATGAAGGAATAGATTCATAAGTAAGATAACAGATAGGTGATAATTCTGTAACTACTATACAACTAGTAAATTATGTAATAATGAGATTGGGAGGGGCCTCAGACCTGGCCCCTGCTGGCAGTATGAACCCAGTTAGTTATGTGTGACAGCAGTGAGCTGTGGGCCTGTTACACTGAGGTCAGGCGAGAGTGAGAGAGCAGTGTCCTGCTGGACTGACCCTCCTCTCTCCTCACAGTGGCGCCCGACTGCCACAAAGCCTCTAGGGTGCTGCGTCAGCCATGATCCTTATACACACACACCACACACACACACACACACACACACAGACAGATACTCTCTCTCTCTCTCTCTCTCTGTATCTTTCTCTTCTGCTCACACTCCAACACCCGCTCAAAAAGCCTGTGCAAGTATGTGGGTCACGTAAAGTGTTCTTTCCTTCAGGAAAAATCCAGAGACAAAAAAAAGAAAGAAAAGAAAGATGTCCTAACTGCCACTCGCACCCCCACAGTCAGACAGGGCGGCCCAACAAAGCATCAAAGCCCTGACCACCAACGCAGCTTGGACACAATCGGACCCTGTGTGTGTGTGTGTTTCTGGGTGTGCCCAGGATGCAAATGAGAATGCCAGAGCAACAACTTGTTAGAAGTGAACATTAAACACAAACTCTTGCTGTAGCTACAGAAGAAAGTTTGAAGTGAAGATTTGAAGTGGTCTTGTCTCCTGGCTCTTGGAGGACCCCTGCCCTGCAAAATATCTAGCAAACACACTTCAACCCAACAAGAGTTTGTTTAACCCTTTAAACACTACAGAGCATACTGACATGAGTCTTTACAATTCACTCTCACAACTTACTAATTAACATAACCTTATTACATCATTTGTTTACTGATATTGGGATATTAGTTTTTTATTGGTAAAAATTGTAAACCTTTAAGAACAAAAAAAATTTAAGATGAAGCTGAGACTTTGCTTATTTTTCTTAGCGATATGAAGCCTTTCCAGCTTAAACGGCCAAAACAGAACTTTGTATTTGAGTAAGGTGTTACATTAATTTATTCATTGATTCATTGTCTGTAACCGATTATCCAGTTCAGGGTCATGGTGGGTCTACCTGGAATCATTGGGCACAAGGCAGGAATACACCAGTCCTTCACAGGGCAACACACACTTTCACACTTTTGAGTTGCCAATCCACCTACCAACGTGTGTTTTTGGACTGTGGGAGGAAACCAGAGCACCCGGAGGAAACAGACGCGGACACTGGGAGAACACACCAACTCCTCACAGACAGTCACCCGGAGCAGAACTTGAACCCACAACCTCCAGGTCCCTGTAGCTGTGTGACTGAGACACTACCTGCTGCACCACTGCGCCGCCCTTAAATATGAATTCCCTTACCAAATTAACAAACTGAAAAAAATATCCTTTTCTACATTTATTAGCACTGCCCTACATTTTACGGTAGCACTACATCACAGAGTAAAAACAGCATGTAAACAAAGACATTGATATGACATGCCTGAGCTTCTCAGGGACCTCTAATAAGGAGGGTGTGTGTTTTGGACCCTATCTCCTGTTGTTGAAAGTGTATGTCATGTTACAACCTCAATATAAAACAATATACTGAATTTTTTTAATTCTTTACGCCTCCTTGTGCATCCCTAGTAGTTACTGATCTGTTCAGAGTAGTTACTGCATAAACATTAAGCTCATGAATTAAGCACTAAGCCTAAAGAATGTGGAGCATTTGTTTTAACTTCAGGGTTAAAAACCATGGCTACAGTGTATACAGCCTACAGTAACTACATTACTGTATGGAGTGTGATTTATAGAGCTGTCCAGTGCTGGTATAATGCTCAGAGCTGTGTGTGTGTGTGTCTGTGTGTGTGCGATGGGTATGTGCTAAAGCTACAGACAGTGGAGAGCTATCAGAGAGGAGACGCTGCTGGGGCAGCATGGGGCCCGAGGAGGAAAGCATGTCGTCAGAACCCTCACACGGCTCGGTCATTCAATAGCCCCTGACTGACCTGTCTGCCTGAGCTCTGCAGGCCTCTGCTTTCCTCCATTTCTGCTTCAGAGACAAAGGCTTGAGGAGCTCTCTCCTGCATAGACCTTGATAAATCTATAACACTGCCCCCTCCAACCCAGTCACACACACACACAAACACACACACAAACCCCTGCTTCTATCTGTCTTAAAGGAACACTATGAAACATTTTTACCTTAAAATCATTGGGAAGCTTCACTGATCAGCACTACAGAAACTGCACTTTGTAACTCTAGTAAAAATTAATGACACTAGGGGGAGCCCTTGGAGCAAAAAACCCAAATCTTACCTAGAGTTCCTTTAAAGGAATGATTTTTAAAAATTATTTTTTGGTGTCTGTTTGTCTACATGCGACAAATTAATATCTGGATTTTTTATACAATAATTTTCAGTGTTTTTTTTTTACTTATTTCAATTTATTAATGTCCCTCTCCCTCTCTCTCACTTTGTGAACTTGAAGTAACAGAGTTCTCTGAGCTCCACTGTGTCCCTCTATTTATTAATGTTGTGGCCTTTGGTAAGACCCCTGGATCTTTTTCTGTTATATAAGCCTTAACCAACATTATGTAACAACATTTTAAAGAAAGTGTGTGTTATGATTTAGGCCTGAGTAAAGCTAATTGGTGAGGTATAAGCCTCCATAGCTTGTTAGCAACAACAGCATCTCCAGTGCATTACTAAAGATGCAAACAGGAGACCAAATGTGTCTTGGTGAATTGACTTCCTTTGGGTTTAGGAGACCACTGAATAAATGTTTTTTCACCGAATGCTGCTTTAAACAGCCTCTTCTGCTTTCACCTCTCCCTGGATCATTCTCTTATTATCTCTCTCTCTCTCTCTCTCTCTCTCTCTCTCTCTCTCTCTCTCTCTCTCTCTCTCTCTCTCACATACACACACAAGTCCCCCGCCTCCCACCCCACCTCAATCTGAGCCTTGCAGCAGCTCCCTAGTTCTTATACTCCCCTCTAGTAAAGCCTGTACAGGTCTAATCAGATTGTGTGTGTGTGCATGTGTGTATGTGTGTATCATGCAGCCCAAGGCAGTTACTGTGTTCACAGGCAGTACACACGCTGACAAAGGAATATTACCCACCATGAGCCACAGCTATGAGACACTTCAGTACTCGTCACTCCCCCCAGCCCCTTCATATATTCACCAAAGACCCGGCTCTCTTCTCCGGACCACTCAAGATCTTTCACCAAACAGAGAAATGGAGGAGTCGGGATGGTTTTGATGCAGAGAGCCAAATGTAATTAGTCATGCTTCATTATAATATATTGTGGATGTGACAAAGAAAGACAAAGAAGGGATTCGTTAAGTAAAATCTGGCCAAACAAACCTGAGCTGTAAACCAGTGAGCTCCTGCTTTGCTTAGCATTTGTGCTACACTTAAAAGGGGCTTTGCACTGATTATTCAAAAATGTCTGCATAATTCAATCCTTAAGACGTAAACAAAGTCATTCAGAGTGGTTTGATGTGAATTGCTCCATTCTAAAAAAAAATGAGTCAGAATTGTTCACAGCAGTTGGGAAAGGAACAAGACATCTGACACATTTAATGCGTCCAAAAGCTACAGGAAGCTATTAAATAAAATGTAGAAATATCTGGTTTCTTTAAGCTTTTCATAGTGAAGAAGCAAATGAATTCCATTTTAAAACAAAATAGTTCCCTAAGAAAATGCATTTTTATTAGATTTGTGTTGTTTTATCTATATAAACATGTCATAGTCCAAGTCTGATTTTATTGGTTGCTCTGGAAAAAACAAACAAACAAACAAACAAAACAAACAAAACAGTTATTAGTAGACATCTGAAAAATGTATATGTAAACAGTACGACCTCTGGTTCCCATCACTGCCACTCTAAAGAAAATTGGAAGGTCATTAAAGAAGTTAATAAAGTTATAATTTCAAATATTCTAGGGCTTATTAACCTAAACCCCATCTGTTGCATCTGTAGCATGGAGGTGATTACCACACCCTTTAATTCGAGTGTATTGTTATAATACGGCCAGCTGCTGCAGTTTCAGCTTCTTCCCAATTGGCTTCTGTTGTGGGTGTATTTTGATTAACAGGGTTTTCTTTTCTTTTACTGACCACAAGCACTTTGAAATTGGTGTCCCTGGCAATGAACCATATAACACATGATATACAGCTCCCAGATACTGGGTTTGAAATGTGCTTGTGTGTTTCTTTGAAAAGCAGGTGTAACCACATCTGCATTGTATGTGGTGTGTATGTATGCAAAGATATTCCCTTCCTGCCGTTTCTTTTCCGCCTCCTGTGCTCGGAAAACACCTCGTTTGGCCACTAACAACTGAAGGCACAAAATGGCAGCAGTCCGAGTTCCTGAACCAAGACAAACACAATTAAAGCCTGCTGCTCCCCATGGCCACCTCTTAACTGTGTGCGGAATATGCGCACTGCACACATACACACACATTTGGCCTCGCAGCATTATCATTCCTCCCTCCCGCTGCTCATGCATTGGAAATGGCGTACAGTCCTGCGCCATTGGCCTGCACACCGCCGCGAACAGGAAAAGATTTCTTCATTAATAATCAGTCAAAATGACAGGTGATTAATTCTACTGTGCATATGCGCCCTGCAGTTGTCCAAAGCTATAGGCGTACTTAATCACCTCTCAATAACAATGGCTCAATGGTGGAGCTTTTTTCTTCTCTACCCACCAAAAGATGATAACTCAGCTACACTCTCATTGTACTCACCTCTATTAAGAGAAAAATGGTGCCTTAATCTACCTCTTGTTGTCCTTCAATATAACCATTATCATTGGAAAAAATAGCAAAATAGAAACCCATTAACCCTGAGGAGCCTGGAGGTATTACCACTAATATGCTGTACTATTACACTGTAATAACATCACTGCATAATTCATTACATACATGTACATTTGCTTCAATTTCTATTCAGTGCAGACAGGGCGGAGTTTATAACAAAGCGTACTGTTGACCAGGAATGACCGTCCACCTGGAGGACTGCATCGGCCACTAGCGTTTTACCCAGGATACAGCGCCAATCCATATCTGGGCACATACACATTCATTCACTCACACACCAGGACAATTATGAGAGAATCCAGTTCACCTAACCTCCAAGTTTTTTGGACTGTGGGAAACTGGAGACCCCAGAGGAAACCTACTCAGACACGGGGAGAACATGGAACCCAAGATCCCAGCGCTGAGAGGCGAACGTGCTAACCACTAAGCCACCGTGTCCAAACCCAACTACGTGGTTTTAGAACTAAAACATAACTAGACGTTTTCGTATATAGGGCGGTCTTCGTGCAACCAAACACACTGGTCTGGGATGTCAGTGTCCGGCTGAAACAGAGGGATCCGCGCTGAACGATGTGAATGATGAGCAGACGAGAGGAGATAAGTCAGGCCTGTGTGGTAATGAACTGTAATAGAGAGTAACCACAGTACCAGGGTCAGACTCACTGAGGCTACAGATACATTATCCTGATTATGTGCAGCTGCCAGAGAGAGAAAGAGAGACAGAGGGGGGTAGAGAACGAGAGCTAGAGAGTGAGGCAAAGGAAGAGAGACCGAGATGGGTGGTAGAGAAAGAGAGATGAGAGTTAGAAAGAGAGAGAGAGAGAGAAAGAGAGAAAGAGGGAGGGGGAGGAGAAGAGGGACAGTAAATACTGAGGGTAGAAAGAGAAACAAACAGAAATGTGGGAAGAAACAGAGAGAGGAAATTAAATATATGTGAGAGAGAGAGAGAGAGAAAGAGAGAGAGAGAGAGAGAGAGAAAGAGAGAGAGAGAGAGAGATTGAATAAAGAAAGAAAAAAGATTGAGATGGTAAATAATATGATAGAGAGACAAAGAAAGACAGAGAGAGACAATTTATCTGCGCACATCCGTGCATCTGTCTGCTAGTGGACAAAGCCAAGATGCATCTGGGCACCTCCCTACACGCGCACACAGTCGCACGTACACACACACACACACACACACTCACAGAGGTACATGTGTAATGTCAGTCCGAGGAGTTGGTTGTGCAGTCACATGGCTGCGCAGGTGTCTTGCAGCAAAAACATTAAAGACACACCCTCTCACTCACTGGGAGACGTAATAACACTGGCTTGGCTTTTCCTCTCACTGCAAACACCTGGACAGTGCAGGAGTGAAAGACTGCATTTACCAGGCAAACAAACCTGAGTAAAAAAAAAAGAGCTAAATAAAAGCCCTGCTATCAGCGTAGATAACAGTGGCCTTCAACCATTAACAACAAACGGACTTATCGGACTCTCTGTGGGAACTAAAAGCATAAAATACACTAATAAACCCTGAGGCTGCTGTGTGTGTGTGTATGTCTGTGCGTGTATGCATGCGTGTGCATGTCTGTGTGTGTGTGGTAGTGTGAGATGTAATCAAGACGGGCACATGACAAACTACCAGTAATATGGGTGTGTGTGTGAGTGTGTGTGACAGGTAATGTGTGCAGGTGAAGGTGTGTGTGTGCCGTGATAAATATAATACCATTATACAGTTCAATGCGCTCTGTATTGTATCACTGTATCATTCTGTACATTTTACACGGGTACAGTACAATGTACTTTAACTGAATAACTTACGATACATTCCAAGATTGTCACATTCCCATCTCCTGTAAATGACCTGAAACTTGGAGAACTAGCCTCACATTATAACACGTTCAAACATGTACCTGCAACAATCCTGGATTTACAATAATGAAAACAGTGCTTCGGGGGGATGTGCTGGACACCTGCAGTAACCTGCAGTGAGAAACATACACAATGTGTCTGAATTATTTGACAGAATGGAGTGAAGAGTAGTTAACAAACTGTGAGGGAACAACAGATGCTGACTGACCACTTGAAAAAGAAATGATGTCAATTACAGGTTCATGTGGAATTCTCTGTGCTCTTTATTAAACGAACGTCAGCACACAGAGAATCAGACAGAGAGACAACTGGAGAGAACATGGAGACTGTGGGACAAACCAAGCATACATTCACAACTGCTGTCTCTCTCTCTCTCTCTCTCTCTCTCTCTCTCAGTCACCATCTCATTTACCTTCTCACTATCTCAAATGGTGTTGTCACGATACCAAAATTATGATTTCCGATACGATACTTGCCTAAATTTCTGAACCGATACTGAAATGATACCATGGCAAAACCCTAAAACATCAGGAAACGTATTGTACTTTCTCTACAAGCTGAGGGCGTTTGGCAAAACCGATGATATCTGCTTCTTATCATCGATTGGGTCCAATCAAGCCTTCAGCCCCGTGTCATAGTGGTTAGCACGTTCGCCTCCCAGCGCTGGGATCTTGGGTTCAAGTCCCATCTGGGTGGAGTTTCCATGTTCTCCCCGTGTCTGCGTGGGTTCCCTCCGGGGGCTCCGGTTTCCTCCCACAGTCCAAAAACATAGAGGGTAGGTGAATTGGCTTCTCTAATAATTGTCCTGGTGTGTGTGAATGAATGCCTGTATGTGTGAGTGAATGAGTGTGAGCCCAGATATGGATTGGCGCTGTATCCTGGATTAAACCCTAGTGCCCGATGCAGTCCTCCAGGTGGACGGTCGTTCCTGGTCGAGAGTACACTGTGTCGAGATACATACAATCAATTATATGATCTCAGTTCAGGAGTTCAGAAAATGGAGTAAATTCAACAAACGAAGCAAACGTGTCTTTGGCCACGTCAAGGGAGCTGTGTCTCCTAGAGCTCCATCTCCGGGAGCAGAGAAGCCGTGAAGAAAGAGCTATCTCTCAGACTCACGGTCAGTCTCAGTGTTCTGAGTCGTGCTACCGGCGATTCTCTTCTATAAAAAGTAGCTGAGGTTTCTACAGAAAGCCACTGGTGCTCATCGGGTTTTTTAAAGATCTGAAACGTCTCTAAAATTAGCGGCAAAACCATTATGAGAGAAAGATGAGGTAAAGCGCGGAGGGCGCCCCCTTTGGAACTCGTTGGAAATACCGCTCTTATTTTAAAACTCTCTTAGTACCGGTACTAATTATAAGGGGTATTGTACTGTTTTTAATGTCAAAGAATTGAGATACCTTTCTAGTACCGGTTCATTGTGCAATGCTAATCTCACACTACTTTCACCTACTTCAGCATTTCCCTCTTTTTCTTATATTTTCGGTTTCTGGGAGGAGTTCAAAACCAGAAATCATAAGAATTGGAATTGAATTCACTGCATATTTTTTCATGTTACATCATAAGCACTTGGTATTTTTCTCATGCACTCTCTTGAAAAAAAAAATCAGTGCTTTCAACAATAAAAGAAAACTCATGCATCTTTATTACAGTGATAGAAAACCCTTTAGTGCACATAGTTCTAGTCCATACTGATACATATCTCTCCAGCAAATGTGCACATACATACGTCGCACTGAGTTAAAGAAGCCATTTGCCAGTCTCCCAGAATCAATCAGAATGGTGTGAAGTATGGCTCCATATGTTTAATATAAATCAATATAAAAAGTGAACCTTATTTGTTAAAAATGTGCTGTAAAGTGTGATGTGTCTACATTCTCGACATCCAGCATGTACACACACACACACACACACACACACTATCATGCACATGACAATAAGAGGACAATAAAGGCACAGCTGTTGGCTGGAATCTGGTGAAATGGTCAGTGGGACTTCCAGCAGTAGGGAGCAGTGGTCAGACACCCTGTCTCCACACCCTAAACCTCCAGACAGGACAGGCCAGGACACCACCACAATGAAACACACACAAACAAACACACACATACATATACGTGCACACCATAGAGCGGTTAGCTTTCTCCAGCTGGGTTTACTGCATTGGTTCATGGAAAAATATATATATTTTTTAATTTTATGATTTATAACCTAACAAACATATATGGCTTCACTTGTGACAGGTCCAAGGTGATTTCCCATTCCGAAGCTAAGATTCAATTGAATGTGTGTTAAAATGTCTTCATTCAGCAGAGCTCTAATTATATAGCAGGTTTTGGCTCAGATGAAAATAAATTTTGTTCCAAAACAAAGGTCTGAAGCTTAGCATGTCTCTGTGCAAAATAATGATCAATTAAAAAAAAAAAGCCAAACTATAAACAATACAACAATAGATGGGATGCCTCCAGATGCCTAGATCAGATAATTAACAATGCTTTCCAAGCGAGAGACCCTCGGAATACTGATTACTGCATTCACATGTGCACACGGGTTCCACATGAACACAATCTATTACATCAACACAATTAATGTCCTTCATTTTACTCACTTTGGGCAAAAAAAACTGTGTTGATGTAATGGAGTTTATTCATATGGAACCAATGTGTGCCTTTGAGGGAGGTAAATTCAGAGCATTACGTCTTTCTGCGCAGGGACGCTGTTATATTACTATGCATTGTACGGAATGTTGACTTTATTCTGCTTTTGAGACAAAAGTGAAATTGTTACACCTTTACATTTTAGTGCTTTGTGCGAATAAAGCATTAAAGCGCAAGATAAAGGAGTAAAAATGAACGATGCAGTCAAGGGGAAAATAAGAACCGATGAAAGAGATGTGTGTAAGGAGAGAGAAATAAAAGTGCTACAAATGTTTGATCGATGCCACAGAAGAACTACTTTTGGTTCCATAACATACCGGGTCTGTTCAACTTTTAAAGGTCATCTCAGTGCTCTTCATCCATATTTACAAATATAGTTCTTTATGGAACCAAAAATCCATCCATTATCTGTAACCGCTTATCCAGTTCAGGGTCACGGTGTGTCCAGAGCCTACCCAGAATCATTGGGCGCAAGGCAGGAACACACCTATAGGGGGTGCCAGTCCATCACAGGGCAACACACACACTCACACCTACGGACACTTTGGAGTCGCTAATCCACCTACAAACGTGTGTTTTTGGACTGTGGTAGGAAACCGAAGCACCTGGAGGAAACCCACGCGGACACAGGGAGAACACACCAACACCTCACGGAACGGGACTCAAACCCACAACCTCCAGGTCACTGGAGCTGTGTGACTGAGACACTACCTGCTGCGCCACTTTGCCGCCCCAATAATAAACAATGAATTCCAAATGTTCATCAATAAATATTACACAATAATCTTATACAAATACTGAATTATTTACTGCGTAGGTGTTGAAAAAAATTAATAACCTGAAGCTTAAATACTGAATATTAAGCCTGGACTTTAAAGTGTTTAAAGGTAAGTTCAAGCTAAGACAGCATTCCACAAATGAATGTGCTCTTTGTATAATCCTAATTAAAAGCTATTAGCTTCCTTTCATTATGACTGTAACAACATTAGCATTTCTGGCTGAGCTGTTTCTTCAAACTAAGCGCTCTGAGATTCAGCACTTTGAGATGGCCCATTAAGATTTACTTTCAACACCGTCTCATCATGGACGACTGTTACGCTTTCTAGAGACAGTGGAGGTGTAAATACTGGTGAAAGTGAAAGTGAGAGTATGGTAGGGAGACACAGAGGAGGGATGCATTAAGGAAAGAAAATGTGCATGTAGACAACAGTGACAGAGGGAAAAGAGGGAGAGCAGGAGGAGTAGAGAGACAGAGTGTAAGATTGTGATGAAGTGAAACAGAGAGAGAGAAAAGATAACACAGAAAAACAAGAGTGAGAGTAGAGGGAGCAAGCGAGTGTGAGAGAGACAGACAGAGAGAGAGAGAGAGCGAGAGATAGAGAGATATAGAGACAGAGAGAGAGAGAGAGAGAGAGAGAGAGAGAGAGAGATAGAGACAGAGAGAGAGAGAGAGAGAGATAGAGACAGAGAGAGAGAGAGAGAGAGAGGCCAAGAAATAGAGAGAGACAGAGAGAGAGAGAGAGAGAGAGAGAGAGAGAGAGAGAGAGAGGGCACTATGGCCTCAGCACAGGAAATGAGCTGGTCAGCTTCCCTGCCCAGAGCCAGTGAGGGATGCCAAGAGCACAGCTGCATCTCCTCTCTACCCTCTCCACTCCTCCTTCGCTCTCTGTCTCCTCCATCCCCCATCCCCATTCTCTCTCTCTCTGTTGTATTCTGTCATTTTCTTCCTTCTGCCCTCTCTCTCTCTCTCTCCAGCTGTGGAGTGGCTCTGTCATGGGATCCTTGAAGAGAGCATGCAGACTCAGAGCTCTGTATATTACTCCATACATCACAGTCTCTGTAGGCATTTGTCTATAGACCCAACAATAAGAGCTTACTGTGGGTTATAAATCAAAACAGGCAGTAGTGGCACAGCTGGCAAATTTCACCCTTAAACACTCTCCTAAACACTCTGCATGGCCTAATATTGTGAGCCAAGTTTCTTATCAAGAAAAGTTCTACAGGAAAATAAGTATGTTTACCACAGACTCATCTGTAGTATCTCACACACTACAGCTGTAATAATTAATAACTGAATCATAAAACTGTCAAAATATCATACTATATATATATACAGTAACAGTCAAAGGTTTAGACACATTTCAAACACTTCTCATTAGTCATTGGTGGAATAGGGCTATTCAGTGTATAGAACTGTGTACCAGCCCCTACCTCCACACAACACAAGTTTTGGTCTCAAACACATTAAGAAAGTGAGCAGTTCTACAAATTAACTCTCGACGAGGCCACAGCTGTTCACTGAAAACCGTTCCAGGTGACGACCTCATGAGGCTGACTGAGAGAACACAGAGAGTGTGCAAAGCTGTCAACAAAGCAAAAGGTAGCTACTTTGAAGAATCTAAAGTATAAAACATATTCAAGTTTGTTTAACACTTTTTTTTAAATTGAAAAGGCCCCAAAACAAGGAAAACCCTGGCGGACTGGGCATGTCCAAACATTTGACTGGTACTGTGTATATATTGTATAGTAAATATAGTAAAGTATATATATATATCCACACATCAGTAATAGATACTGCAGATTTCATTCATATTGTTTTTCTGTTCTAACTTAAGCGATGGGAATGGACATTTGAAATTCAAATAGAACCCAAAAGAAGTCACAAATACAGTTCAGTGTGTCCTTGAAGGGGATTCTCAGGAGTCTCCTGTTAACAGACCTTACCCCGTTCAGCTAAAAAGTTTTACAGTTCACAGTAATACAGTCACACAGCCTGAGGTATGCTGACAACGTTAGCTTTGTAAAACAGGAATGGTTATCTATCATAATTTTATTGAGAGGTATTGTACTGAGAGATTATGTCCTTGTAAGTACTGTAACCACATCTGTGCAAACACACACCCGCCCCTCTAGATGTCTACATTTTTAATTCAGCAACTTGAACATTCTAATGATAGGAGCTATCATTTACACAGCTATCAATCACTACAGAGTGCAGCCCCCTCTCTATGGTATAAGTCAGATTGATTACTCTGCATGGTCCTTTAGATGAAATAACATCCAGCGGACCCCTTCAACAGCACCCCACACACTTTCGTACCCTGCTACCCCCTCACTCCCTCTTTTTCGCTTCACCAAAACCTCCTCCCTTATTCACCCAATCCAGCTTCTCTGTCTCTCCTCTGTCCTCCATTTTCTACTCCAGCACCTCTACAGCTCCCCTCTCCCCTACATTTCTCCTCAACTTCTCTGTACCCTGCCCTGAAATCAGGATCAGTCTTGACCTCCGATGTAACTCTGGTGTGTGTGTGTGTGTGTGTGTGTGTATTCAGACTGGCGAACTGAAAAGTGGAACTCTTCACAGGAACTTTTCACTGCATCTTACTGCCTTTAGTTTTTGAAATGAGCACAATATTAAAAGACATAATTACTTTCTGGATTGTGTCTGGCAATGTACCTTTAAAACCAATTACTGTCCCATCCCTGGCACTTTAGGATAAATTGTTGGGGCATTGCCAACAGCCCCCACATTATGTACATACTACACAACTCTCACGCTTCGACTGGCTTTGAGGAGTTTTTCACACGTCTGTATGAAGATACACTTACACCCAACCTGCAAAAATGAGCAGGCCCAAAGAAGGAACCTTTCTCGCCCTTGTCATACGAAAGCCCAAGTTGTGACATTTCAAACTGCAAGAAAAATAGAATCCTTAAATAAATAAGCTTTAAGAATGTCCGCATTCGCACGGGCCCGACTAAAACCTGAGCAAAATCTCAACACTCAGAGCAACAGACGCACAAACGAAGCAGACGCCACACCCTGAAACACTGCACTGTGTGGCCCCCAAAGAGCCACCCACCCCCCTCCCACCCACACCACCAGCACCATGCATGCCACTTTCAATTAGTTCCACAAAGCAGGCCTTCCACTGCTGGGAGGAAGATGGGGAACTCATTACAGAATTCCTTTCCTCTTCCTTTGAAATATAGATCAGGAGTGTCACAGCTTAGAGAGAGAGAGAGAGAGAGATAGAGAGAGAGAGAGAGAGAGAGAGAGAGAGAGAGAGAGAGAGAGAGACGCACTTTAATACACTTTAAACGTAAATTTGGCTCCCAAGTGTCCGAATGGCTAAGAGGGTCGAGTCTAAACAATAGCACAGCCTTTCATGACCAAGTCAAGACAAAACCATTGGTCCTGTTGCTCTCTAAAATGGATGGCCTTGGCTATGTTTACACTACAGGGTTAATCAGATATGTCACCAAAGGCTGCATTCACATTATCAATCTGAAGTGCCACCCTCCTCAGATCTGATCTTTCTGCCTTGATGTTTCACATTTATGTGGGTAAACCACTCGTATCCGTGCACATGCCTGTGTCATAATAGGACTCATATGCACACATCCTAATCAATAACATCACATGCATTAGCAGCTATAACAAATGAGTAAACCAACTGCGCAAACCCTAATCTCAAAGATCCTTAGATAAGGGCAGAAGGCGAAAAAGCATAATGCTGTAATGCTTCAGCAGTTTTTTAACAGAAAGAAAGTCATTACACTGTTAGAAAACTGTCACTGTGGTCGGTGTGCTCATGGGTACATTTCTGCACCTTCAGTTAGGGAACATAATTGTACCATATTTAATATTAGTTGTGGATTTTAAACTTGTGTTGAATTCATTTGCTCCATTTCATCTCCAGGACTTATATTATGTTCTTTTATTTTAGAGAGTTATATAACGAAAGATTACAGAAATTCCCCTCCTTCTGGTGAAGAGAATATAATGTACCTTTAGGGAACACAACTGCACATTAACACCTCTGTTGTGCCTTTAAACGTATATTTACACTGTTTGTACCTTTAATGACTAATAATGTACCTCTACCGTATGTTATTTTTCCTCAGAGAGCCAGGTGACATGCACATGCATAAAAACACACACATGCTCATTATATTGCAGTTACATAATTACACGGGATATCTCTATCTGATGTAGGACGGCATGTAAATGTTGCTCATTTTTACTCATTTTTATGAAGGCCAATAACTGAGAAATTGTGGCGACTTGCCAAGTGACCACTGGTCAGGTGATGACTGGGGAAACTAACCTGTAACTCCAAACAAAACTGTCTGAAAATCTCTTAAACTGCAGGACTATTATTCACTTAAAATATGAAGACTCATTACTTAGTAACTAGCACTAAACTGATTTGCAAGTTGTGTATTTATGAGAGTGAAGGATTGACGTGAGGATCAATATACACAACTGTGCCAAAGTCTTATGCTCCTGAGATTATTATTGTTAGTAGTAGTAATAGTAGTAGAAGTAGTAGCGTATTTATCAATTGGCTTGGTGCTTGTATAAAATTATTTATACTATGTACAAAACCAAATAAAGCAAAATTAAGCACTTTTTAACCTTGGTAAAACTAGGTATTGGATGTTACACTCAGAATATACTGGACTGCCACAAGGAGAGATTTGGAAAACGTTAAATACACAGAATATCACTACTTAATGTAATTTAATAATATGTAAAACACTTTTACTGCTCTGATAAACATTCATCCTTTTCATTCATTATCTGTAACCGCTTATCCAATTTAGGGTCGCGGTGGGTCCAGAGCCTACCTGGAATCATTGTGCGCAAGGCCGGAATACACCCTGGAGGGGGTGCCAGTCCTTCACAGGGCGACACACACTCACACATTCACTCACACATTTACACCTACGGACACTTTTGAGTCGCCAATCCACCTGCAACGTGTGTTTTTGGACTGTGGTAGGAAACCGGAGCACCCAGAGGAAACCCACGCGGACACGGGGAGAACACACCAAACTCGTCACAGACAGTCACCCGGAGCGGGAATAAAACCCACAACCTCCAGGTCCCTGGAGCTGTGTGACTGCGACACTACCTGCTGAGCCACCGTGCCGCCCATTCTGATAAACAGCTTTTTTTAAAAATCTAATTTTATCAGGTGCCTAATACATTTGCACAGCACTGTATATGAACTCTTACATTTTAAAAGGATTAAAGAAGGTTCTGGACTGGACTAAGAAGATGCTTTCCAATTCAAAGCTGAAGTCGCAGTGTGGGAGTCTCTTGACACGCTGCTAATTGAATCGTAAAAGGAAGCATGTGACTAGAGCAGGTGCTGCCCCTGCCTCTCTACTTCCTCTCCCTCAGGACAGCCAACCATAAACACACACACGCACACACACACACACCTGTTAGTCACATACAGTACACTGAGAGCAACTACCAGGCCTCTGCTGTTCCATTCATACACAATCAGATCAGAACGTGCTCCCACATGTGCGGCCTCTTTTGGCAAGCTCTTATTAACCGTGTGTGGGTCGGCCTCAGCGTGAGCTCGGTTAATGCCAGACCAGATGCAGTTACACTTTATGATGCTGATAGAAAGACAGTGGGGGCTTCATGCTGAAAGTGAACTGCTGACGCTAGATTTCTGCCCTGGGATATGGACTGAGTGTGAGCCCATATGGGTCTGCTGATGCGTGTCATTTTTAGAACCTAAAACTTGTACTTACCTTAAAAACTAGCCAAAGGCACAACTGTCTAAACATCGGCTCTATCTCAGAGAGATAGCGAGTTCTGTCTCGGAGAGAGCAGCTTGTTCTGGGTAGTTAGGATGGCCCTCTGTCTCCCCCTTACTCAGCACAATGCTAGTTCACATGTTTACTTTGTATATAAATGTTTTGATACGTGTATGTATCAACAATTACTAATTTACTGTTACTCTATTGAAACCTGAAGCTAGCTAAACCGAACTAAAGAGTCATGAATCCTAAACAATTTAATTTCCAGTCTGACCTGATTTCCCCCAGTACAAACCAGGGTAATGTCCAAGATGAACAGAGCAGGCAATTTCTTAAGAATTTACAGTGAATTCACAGCATGCCTCCTGCACATGCTACACAGACGCCACCCCATGCCTGAACCAAGTGGAAAATGTCCTGTAATGAGAACAGTTTTTACGCCACATGTGTGAAAGGGCAACTCTGGAAAATATACGGACATGTATCTCCAAATATTATCCAGATTTCATGTTTAAACAGCTTTTGGTTGCTCTCAAGGTTTCTTCCTGATGCTCTGAGGTAGTTTTTCTTTGCCACTGTCGCCTCGGCTTACTCACTTAAGGCTAGGACCCAGAACTCTCTAAAGCTGCTATGGGACAATAACAGCTGTAAAAAGTGTGGTATAAATAAGTCTGAATTGAATTAAATTGAATTGAATGAATTAAAAAGGGACAAAACCTCTCTGAATGAACTGCTGACAAGGGTTTCGATAAGATAGGGTTAATCAGTTCAGTTTGTTGTGTTCAGTGAAGAATGCAGTCACTCTGGTAACTGAGTGGGGCTCCGGTATGGGGCGACCCTCATGACACTACACATCACTCCCACAAGCCCATTCTAACATGGCTGCCACTGTTGCTAGGCCACTAGCTGAGGTGTCTGTTAAACAGGAGTGTGTGTGTGTGTGTGTGTGTGTGTGTGTGTGAGAGAGAGACAGCGTGAGGGAGGGAGAGCTAGAGCACATTGGGGTTGATTCTGCTCCTGATTTGCTCTATGCAAATGACAACAATCCCAGGAAATGCCTCAGCCTCCGCACAAAGTTAATTGCCATGGCAATAACAAAGGCCTGCCTTCAAGCGGGAGACAAATTAAACATTAGTTTAGAATTTTCGCGCAGACCAGAGGGATGCTCTAATTACCCCAAATGAACACGTCAGCACTTTAAGGCAGCAGCACACAGCACTACTCCCCTCCGTTTAACAGCAAGCGCCAAGGAGACAACAGCTTCACACCAAGAGCGAAGTTACCAGACAATTTGGTTTTCAAAGTCTACACACGCACAGGAGCATGCAGTTAGCAGCTTTTATTAACTTCACATATTGTTTATTGGAAATCAATGTCAGATATATTCAGTGTATGTCACTACTGGAAAAAAACATTTGAAATTGAAATTATTTATTTTGGTTATTTCACTGGTCATGACATTTTGACATTATGGAAATAGAAAGTGACATTTCCAAACTGTCAAATATGCTGAGTGACGAGTGGAGATACATGATTTTGTTTCAATAACATGGTTGTGCCACCTTGGGAATAATGCCACATTTTATCTCCTCTTAAAGTCTTTTTTGTTTTCTATTAAGCATTTTTTTAGTTTGTTTTTGGGTAGTAGACTTGTCCTTTCAAGGATTCTGCTGACACAAATTCTGCACACTCTCCTTCATTTTCTTTTGTGCTCTCTCTCTCTCTCTCTCCTCTCTCACTCTCTCTCTCTCCTCTCTCTTTCTCTCTCTCTCTCTCTCTCTCTCTCTCCTCTCTCTCTCTCCTCTCTCTTTCTCTCTCTCTCTCTCTCTCTCTCTCTCTCTCTCGTAATATTATACTCTAAAGGTATGCTCCGAATATTTTGGAGGTTTGGATGAACAAGTCCTTGAAAGAAACCAAGGCTGAAATTCAAGCCTCAAGACCTCTAATCCCCACTATTCAGCACTCAAACTTCACAGCTGATTAAGTCACTTTTGAGTGTTTGAAAATGTGCTTTTAAAGACTGTTTGCACAGAAAAGTTTAAAATCTTTCTTTAGGAATAAAAGTATTCTTCATATCCAGTGACTATAGAGTTTGAACGGCTAGTCCTAAAGCGTCCATAAACCTCTCTTTTACGTAAATACACATTTCGAAATTAAAAGTGAAGTCGAAAAGTAAGTGTTTGCATGTGGGGGTTGCAGACGTGCAAGTGAAAGTCCATTTTATCAAGGTTCAAGGGAGGAAAGAGCCTGTCATGTTTATTAACACACTGACCTCAGTCCTAAAGCTGATCTGAACCCCTCTATTACTATAATGACGACAGGGTGGGGCGCCATGGAAACCTGTTTCATTTATCACCAGGCCTTGGCCCAAATGTCAGCTTACAAGAACATATCAGTACAAATGATGGGGTAGTTTTAACCCTGGCTGTTCACTCATGGATTCACTCCTTTAGGATCGGAATCATAGGGGGTGTATGGACAAGTGAATTCTGAACAAGGCACTGATTGCACACACACACACACACACAGATGTGGCGATATAAGGACATGGTGGTTTAGCCATTCTCAACACACACACACATACACACCATAAACACAACATAAAGTCATTCTAGGCAGGTCAGTACAGTACTGTATAAATGTCAGAGATCATCCCATAATTATGAAATGTACAGTGAAAACACTCTCATTAAGTCAGAAATTCAGAAGGGAATGTCCAGGAAAAATGAAGGTTATTACAGGACTGCGGCACAAAATTAATAATGCATTAATAAACAAAAAAATTAATAATGCATTGATAAACTCCGAATAACCCTGAAAGAACTGGAAGACCACCAGAACTGTCATCACCACTCGTCTTTCAGATCAGAAAAAAATCCACAATTTAATGCTATGGGTCTGAAAGGATGTGTCGTTGTCCAGAAACCTTTATTGCGGGGAAAAATAAATAAATAAATCCAAGAACATGAATGTGTTCTGGATGTATTTGTGAGAATCTGAAAACGAAGCCAGTTTATTCAACTGAACTAAAGACACAGCAAAGTCTTTAAAGAACAGGAGCTGTATTAAAGATATGGGTTCTACACAATAAATACAGCTAATAATTTAAAATATTGGTGGTGGGTACAGGGTACAACTGTGTCCTCTTAGAAGTTCTCATTTTTTCAGATTACATGTACTTCATAGCGCTTATGACTAGAGATCAATAAAACGACGAGTGGTTTATGAGTATAACATAGTACTGAATGTGTGATGTGTGTGTGTGTGTGTGTGTGTGTGTGTGTGGACCTAATTCAAAGTCTACACCCAGCAAATCTAATCGCTCACCACAGCTGTGCGGTGTGACACATGCAAACACATGACTATCTGTACACACACATACACATACACACACACACACACAACCCAGTGCTGAATTAACAATTGAAGCGCTCATTTACGCCGTTTATTTAAGTGGCCACAAATGAACGCTTCAGGTTGGATTTTGCTGTGTAGTAATTTTCTTGACTGTTGTACTTTGACATTTGGAGCTAATTTGGATGAAATTCTGACAGAAAACCCATCAAGACAGAACTCTGGGCACCAAATTAATGCTGCTGCTGCACAGTGAGGACATGCCAGTGATATCTACCCTGAGCACACAGCCATCTTTAACACTCGGGAGCCAAAGAGTAATCTTTACTTTACTTGCTGTAGACTACTGTAGACTTCTCAGCACAGTTCCCCTGTACTGCAGTGGCTTCCTCCTCCAACAGCGTGCGCAGATAAGCAATAACTGCAAACGGCCTGTCTGGGCAGTAATTTATTGGCCGTATTATTCAAAAAGACTCCAAATGTTTCACAGTCCTGTTCATTTAGCTTCATCTGTGGGTGCAACAGGGCAGTACATCACCTCATACTGAGCGAGAAGGTTTATATATACACATACATATAAAGAAGCCTGTGAATACGCCAGGCAGAGTGACATAAGTATATAAAACCAACAACATCTGATGCCAGCTAGAAAGGGGAGAGACAGACAGACAGAGAGAGGGAGAGAGAGAAAAGAAGAAGAGGAATACTATATGTAAATGCATGTATATTTTATGTCGGTTTCATTATTATTTATAAAATATGCAATTTATTTTCTTTCTTTTTTCATGAATTAATAACATTAATAATCCTGTAATTTGCTTTGGTAACAATCTCCCACAGAAAGAGAGAGAGAGGGAGAGAGAGGGAGGGAGAGAGAGAGAGGGAGGGAGAGAGAGAGTAATATATGAAAATGCATGTATTTTGGTTATAATTTATCAAATATGTTACTTATTTACTTACATTTTTTCATGGATTTTTACTTCAATAACATTCATAATTCTATTATTTGCTTTGCCAATAATCTCCCAGAGAGAGAGGGAGAGAGAGAAAGACAGAATGTGTCAGTATGGAACAGGACAGTGTTTCTGACATCAATGCCTTTAGCGTGAATTACGTCATCCTGTTGCAGTTATATAAAGTCCCTGACCTGTGGGACAGAGCGCTCCCTATGAGGAAAAAGCTCCAAGAGGAAACATTGAGTGTGTGCCAGTTTGGGTCCCAGGCCTTTTCACCATGCACCGATTCAGGTCCCCTTTCCAGAGAACTCTCATACGTATCCTCTTACAAATACAGCACGCATGTGTCACACCATATCTCATATACTGCTTTTTAACCCGAGCGGAATTTCAATTGGCCTCACAGAGACCATTAGTGAGTCTGTGATCAGTAAAAAAAAAACATTCAGAGACAGATCCAGAGTAGACCAGCACAGTCTCTTAGCTCTGACTGAGAGTGTCCACAGACACCGTAAATAATTATTCAAGCAAAAAAAAAAAAAACTCAGTGTTTTCACTCAGTAAATAAGGAGATTTCTATAGTAGTTCATAAGGCAGAGTGGTGTCTGCTATGTTTGTTATGAGAACCCCAGGCAACCGCATGCTCTTCCTGAGAGGAGCACGGACGATCCGGGCACAGCTCAGAATACACATCCTCACTGTTATTACAGATTGCTCTGTGCGTTGCCAACTCATGTGAAAATAAACCTCACCCTCATCTTTAGTGTGCACAACTCTCTAAGGGTCTCTGCTGTGAAACTCTTTCAGCAGATTCTCTAAATTGCTTGTCATTTTAATGCACTTTCCCACTAATCTGTGGGTAGAATATGAAGCAAATGAAATGATTGGTTTGTGTCCCTAAAGTTCAAGATCATGGAAAATTAAAGCTAGAGTCTCTGGCCTCATGCGGCAGAATTAAAGAGATCGGGTCCTGAAAAACTAAACGTTTTTATATAAGAGAGTTTAACATATTGCGTGAACACTGTTGAGGTTTAAAAACACACCGTTCAATCCCCCCCGACATACACTCCATATGTGGAAAGCTACAAAAAACCATTGCATTTACATATTCAGGAGGAATCAGCATCTGCTGATTCAGTGTGAAGTAGTTTAGCTCCATGCTCTTGCTATAAAGTTAGAAGAAATGCTTCAGCTGGGGCTGCTTTGTGAATGAGACCAAATTATAATGTCATTCAGAACAGAGATCTTAGTCTAAGAGGTGCAGTAACACAAGCAGCATGTTCAATTCTAAGAGATACAGCTAGAAACAGAAAACAAATTAAGGCTGGTTTTGGCAGAAAAACCCTTACAAACGCCACACATTCACTTCAATAGAAAAAAATATAAGATCTATCCAGCACTCCGGCCTGTTCAGCACTCAATCTGTGGAATATAACCCTAGCACGCTCTGACAACACGTGAGATAATTAGAAATCGGTAGGTGTGTCCATCTGCGTATTCAGCCTGGCCGGTGCCAGTTCCATTCAGGCTGTGATTATTTGCATTGGTCATGCTGCTTCATCCTGTATCGCTCCTTCACTTTCAATTTCCACACACCTACGGGATTTCTTTTTTTTTTCCCCATTTCTTCATTCGTGCAGGACTGATGCTTTAGGTACTCTTCCCATGATGCACCATTCATCATATGCCCGGCTAACACAATTAGCTGGCCTTCCCCACTATAAATCACACAGTGAAAAACGCACAGGACTGAAAACAAAAGGAGGAAACTTCCAGAAGGAGTGTGGAGCAGTCAGTGCCAGAGTGGAGAAGGCCGTGCTACTGCACCACAACTCATTGGGAATGCAACGCACTTTGTCGTTGCCTCCGCAGAAAAGACAAACACACAAACAGACAGGAGGCCTTTCACCTGAGCCAGTCGATAGGCTGCAGGAGGGAGAGGCGCTGAATGTATGATTGATGCCTGTCGCGGCAGGAATGCACAGTCTCTATCAGACAAAGGAGAAGGGGAATAGTTCATTCCCACAGGCATGGCCTGCGCACACTCACTGTCTGGAAGCTTTAAGATCTGCTGAAAACAGGGCAGAAGAATAGAAGACAATGGATGAATACAGAGTCATACAGGGAACTGAGATGCAATGAATTTAAAGTGCAAATTACAATAATAATCCAAAGTTAGATGTAGGAATAAATTTAGTATAATACAGTGCCCTTTGCCTGAGCGGGGATCTGAATCCTATTCTGTGGCATGAAAGACGGCGGTCTCAACAACTACACTAGATTTATTCAAATCTGCAGCATCGACGTTGTACAGTCAATTGGCATGAACAATAATTTCCCTGTACACAGAGAACAGAAACCCCATTGGACTAGGAGAATCTGCCTTTTGATTTTTATCACTGTGTGGTTTGAGTCAATGGGTCCTCTGTTCGTTTACTAAATACAGGGAAACACACTGAATCTGAAATCAACTTAATGCTATCAATACCAGCTAGAGGCTATTTTCTTTTAAGCATTCTTTTAATAGTTGCCATGTGTTTCATTTGCTAGATTAAAAAACAAACAAACAAACAAACAAACAAAAAACCTTTAAGCTTCATGACTGTTAACAGTCTTGACTATAATTTCACAATGAATTTTAAGATGCATTATTCGGCAAAAGACAATCTAGACAATTCTGGGGAACTGTTGTTTGTTTTAATTCAGAAACTCCACATCTTTTAAGAGCAGGAATAGAGCAACATCCTCATCATGCTTTTCATTGTTCTGAAGTCTCTCCACCATCCAAACACCTCCAGATTCTGTTTCTTGTACATGGCTTGGGCAGCTAACGCAGAGAAAGAGAACACTTGAGCCATTTCAGACCAACACTTAGTTTTTTTCCCCATGTACAGAGCCAGGCCTGTGTATAAACACTGGACCATTTTCCATGTTCCAACCTGGAGATCTAACAAATGGTGAGAAAATATTATCAGAAATATATATGTGTTTATGTGTGTGTGTATATATTATGTGACATTGCCTTTAAATGTACTCCAATGAGACAGACAGACAAAGGAATGTTACTTGCCCACTGGCAGGTCATGGCCTACTAAGGGTCACCACTCTCAATGCTACCTGAACCCATATGTTGGCCCAAATTTCAGTTCATAGTTGACAACTGAATAATAACTCCTAAGATAAATAATTGAACATTAGGTCTGTAGCTTGAGGGGTTAAGCTTTCTGCCTCTCAGTTCACTCCATTTCATCACCCTCTTTCCAGAGCCAGTTCACTGAGCACAAACAGTGCTCAGAAACTATCCTGCATAAGCTGATTATGTCACATCGGTCATCAGCACACCATCCGATAGCTTCAATTTCACAATTAGCTTCGCTTTCTGCAGCCCAGCATTAGCTGTGTGTAATAAGGAATGTAATGGCATAACAATAGTGTTGCGATTGGTACTGCTGCTCCGAGATCTATCAGCAAGTGAAGAAAATTACCACTGTATTATAGACACAGGGTGAAAATACAAAAGCAGAGATAAACGTTAGTGCATTCAAAGCATACTGCTTTTAATATTACTTTAAAATGTTCTCAAGAGGCCACTTTTATTCTGCTTAATAAATGATCAGCTTTTTACTGCATTTCCACATGATGATCTTATGTTTGCTCTGTTAGTTGCTCGATGAGCAGTTTGGGAGCTGACAGCACCCATAGCCAGTTAATGGGAAACAGCAACAATGCAGGCGTTTCTGTGGATGTGTATTGGTTTCCTTGACACCAACCATCCACAGTAACACAAGCTCTGTCACTCTGGGCAGCTTTTTTTCTCCTAAAAATATTCTCAATAGTCTTAAAGCTGTAATCAGGAATCACTCATAGTGTTGAAGGTGATTCCTGATGGTTTTTTCTCATCCTGCAACTGCAGAGGCTGTTGAACATCAACCAAAACTGCTTCCACCGTGAAAGTGAATGCACTGCTTACCATGCAGGTCCCATCTTTAATTGGCCCTGAATCTTGGAACCAAATGCAAATATATCCAAAAGTATATTCTAGTTATTCAAATCAGCACCAACCACAGGAGGAGACTGTTGGGGTGGGTCAAAAAATTCAGAAGGTAGTAAAAATAGGGAGACACAGACAAAGCAGACTAAACATGACTAGAGCCATAAAGCTATACACTTTTAAACAAACAATCATATTTTCCGAATATAAGTGCACATGTAGAGTAATTGTATTCACTGTGATTATTTGTGAGCTTTAGCCCAGTTTCCTCCAGCATTTATTTTCCATTCATTATACATTCTATCCACTAACTAGTCCCCCACCCCCAACCATTAGATGCTACCAAGCAGGGAGGGTGAAAACTAGCACGTCCTTCCTCTGAGAAACGTGATGCCAGCCAGAGTTTCTTTTCAAACACATTTGGAGGAGAACACCAACTCTCACTTATGTTGTTACATTACAATTGCCTGCTTTGCTTAGCAACGGGATGGAGAAAGAGTCTTATCCACCCAGAGAGCTGGGCCAATTGCGCTGTCTAGGATTCCAGGCCTTTAATAGCTGCAACAATTCAATATAGCTTTTATAGTTTAGACATGCACGCTCGTAGCTTTGCAGGGTCTCTCACCTGTCCTGAAAAAAGAAATGTAGGAGAAAATGTGCAAAATCTCAAATGAATGGAACAAATGTTTCACGCTGTAACACAGGCTGCTACTGACGTCAGTCAGTCCACAAGCTGCTAAAACATTGTTTTGGCAACTTCTGATTGGGAGTTCAAGTTATCACTAACAACAGTAGCTCTTCCAAACACACCTTCAAAAGTCGCTAAGAGACTGCATGTGATGTCAGTCTTCTTGCCCACACAGAAGGTAATAAAGCTGGTTTGGAGTATATGGAGGATAAGATGGCATTAGATTTGCCTCTCTCTCTCTCTCTCTCTCTCTCTCTCTCTCTCTCTCTCTCTCTCTCTCTCTCTCTCTCTCTCTGTCTCTCTCTCTCTCTCTCTCTCTCTCTCTCTCTCTCTCTCTCTCTCTCTCTCTCAGGGTCCTCAACCCCACATAATCTACTGCTGGCCTGATCACAACAGTGCCTCCCGCAGCCCTGACACCCCCACACTGGTCGGCCCTCTTAGGGCCATCGCTTTGTGTTTGTGTTGCCATGGAGACCTCCTGAATGATGCAGAACGATTGGGATGTTGAGAGGTCCTTTTTTAGTCCAGGGCCGGCTGCACCTATCTGAGTGGACGGCTCGGCACAGGCAGACTGGGCTAAAGGAGAGTTAGGGAGGGGTTATAGGAGGCAGGGGGACCTGACTGTTTCTGTTTTCTAGCATTAAACTAAGGGTCTAGGAGAACTGTGTCAGAGTGTGTAACGAAATGTACAGCCTCAGTGAGGTGCACAGACAGGCATTATGTTAACTTCACTCTACTGTCTACAACAACTGTCAAAAACCTACTGCAGGCCTGCAGGGACCTCTACAGCAACAAATCACCACATCACAAATAATCTCATAATAAAGCCTGTGACATATATGCGTTTGGTTATTTTTATTACAACCCAGCCTTCGGATAGACAACTTCTGAAGATAAAAATAAGTACCTTGAAAATGACAGAAAACAATAATGATGAAAAAATACAAAAAGACATTGCACTGAGAGTTCAGATAGATTTCAAATAGCATTATAAGATGCATGATTCTAATTTCTGCCATAAAAATAAAGGAATCATTATCTGGGCGCCTTTCATCTCTCTTGATAAATTAACATGAGGATGCGAAGCATCGCGGCTTCGGGGGAGACAGAGAGAGTGGGAGAGAGAGAGATGAAGAGAGTAAGTGAGAGAGAGAGAGGGCTTTAGGAGAGCAGAGCATACATTCATTTAGAATTTCATCAGCCCCACATGTCTTACACATTAATGAATCTAAAGTACTTAAGCAGGCAGCCCAGGGAGGCCGTGGCTGATTTGCATAGGCAGAGCGAGGCAGTGTGAGGCGGGTTGAGGGAGGGAGGGTTAGCTAGCCGGGCTATTCTTCCAACAGCAGCACAACTCTGACAATTCAGGATCACTGAATAGAGCAGCGCACAGACCAAGGAGGACCATTAGCATTTAAATTGTGTAAATGTTAGTATCCAGCTATCCCTCTCTAACCAAACATTAAACGATTGTCTGATAAAAATATACAACCTATGTTTGACAAGCACTTATCATTAGAGTCGGGCTTAACCTCAAGACTTGTTGTGTGCTACATCAACTGGTTTTGTTGGAAAATAATGACATGCATGAATAATAAATGGGAATAGTGTCAGGTGTAATTGCTAGAAAGCACTCCATGCTCAATGTAACTTACTAATGTAAAAGATTTGCAAAGTGAGTTGGTGAAGGCTGGAGAATATGGAAAAATATCAAGCAAACTTAAATGGCACATAATATGTCATCACAGTCATGACATCACAGCATTTTTGAAATTTGTGAAAAAGCTGAAACATGAACTGGTAAATATTATGAATAATACAAAATGAATGTTACATTTATAACAAGCGAAATGATTAGTAGATACACATTGTAAAAAAAATCAGTAAAATGTATGGTAAAAAAGGCAGCTGTGGTTGCCCAAATTTTACTGTAAAATATACGGTCAAAATGTATATGACATTAAAGTATTATTTTTGGCAGTTATAAATACATTCAAGAACTGTTGTCTGCAGTCATTTAATTAAAAAAAAACATATACACCATAAAAACCCATAGTATTTACATAAAAAAAACAAAGAAACATAGTTTTGCCATAAAATTAACATGTAAATAATGTGACAAATGAGATAAGGGAGCCTGAGATATAGCCATATTTAACCATATCGCATCCTATATTCAGCCCTTAAAAAGAGATATTGCTGAAATGAGCAAAAAAAATGTGCAGTATCTGGCACACTCCAGCACTTTGGAACACAGGCTGATGGTGAACTTTCCTGACTAACACACACACGTCTCAACACAACATGCACAGAAACACAAACACACACAAATACACAAGATAGTCACCCCAATGCAGCCCAAAATCAAAAAAGTCTCAAAGACAGAGAATAACTTTGAGATACTCGGAAAATTTGTAGCAGCAAGGCATGCTGGGAGCTTCCTAATGAGTCTCAGCTCCTTATAGTTATTGGACACTTGTACCACTCATAATGGTTTGTGCATTTATCAGTGAAATAATGTATTTACATTTCACTATTACAGAAACTGTTTTTAACCTTTTTAGAGTTTACAGTCATTTACTGTCATTTTACAGTTTTTCAATTTTTACAGTGCAGGAAAAAACATAACAAAAATCTTAAATCTATCTATCTATCTATCTATCTATCTATCTATCTATCTATCTATCTATCTATCTATCTATCTATTATCAAGTACTAACATTATGTATCACAATATTTCATTTTTCTGAGGGTGAATACGTTAGTAAGAACAGTCAAAAATAGGGCTGGACGATATGGAAATTTATATCATGATATATTTCTTCATTGTGGTTGATATGATATAATTCTGATATCAATATGAACAATATAAAAACCACAGTCACAGTAAAAACTGTCAAAAACTGCAAAAACATGACATCACCGTCAAACGTAAAACCTTTTGTCTTTGTTAATATTAATATTTTTCAGTCAAATTAAAACCGAGTGCAATGAACTGGTGGCAGCACCCTGTAATGAAGGTCAGTCAGTGAACAATGCTGAAAATAATTATAAATGACATATTGAAAATTGTTGTTTAATAATCCTATTATAGTTATTGAAACATTTTATATTGTGATTATACATCCACTGATATTGAATTACTGTCTAGCTCTGGTCAAAATAGGCGCAGACGTGACATATGTCAAAAATAAGTACAATATTCATGGTCTATATTTAAAATGCTTTGCTGCACTAAATCCAGTGAAGCAGGATACCCAGTAGTGATGCCAGAATTCTAATGAAATATGCCACCCTATGCTTTGAAAAGCAATTATGTGATGTAATAATGAAAGATATGAACACTGCCATATTTCACCCCCTAGTAAGTTACATATTTTTGCATTGCTCACTCCTTATAGTTTGCATATCCCCAAATCAGTTTTTATAAATGAATATTTCTAGATCACAGACAGACATAAGTGCTGTAAGTCTCCAGTGTCTTCAGTTTCCCTGCAGCCATAAGCTCTCATTGCATATTACCTTTAAATAAGTAAAGCAGCTGTGAGTCTGGTGAACCCAGCATCAAAAACACATATTCTGGGAGAACACACAGGACTAGCTCGGCACAGATGCGAGGCACGCTAACATATATTACAGCTGAGGCGAGGACGATCAAAAAAAATACATACAATAAAGAAAAGAAAAAAAGGCTGATAAACATGCTGACCAGAACGTTAGCGTAATGACAGCGAGAAGTTCTCAGCCTCAACAAGTGCCATCTGTCTGCTGACAGACTTCCCAAACAGGGGCTAATTAAAGAGAGAGTGTGTATGCCTGTGTTTAAGCCCTTTCATTCCCCGTGTTACTCCACTGTGGGCTTATTAAAGATAATGTTGTGTTGAGAGATATCTGGATGATGATATCACACGAAGACACAATGCTCCTTGGTTATTGACAGTCTTGAACACAGCGCTGTGTTCTCTTACGTGGAACGGCCACCTGAGCGGAACCGAATGAGGCTGAGCCAACAGACGCACTTTCATTGTTCATCCCTACGTCAAAGCTTCTCAGACCTTTAATAAGAGGTTCTCTTTCTCTTTCAGTACGATTACTAAGGAGCAGCAGGCTCAAATGAAAATAGAACTGCATGGGTGCCCATATGCATACCGGAATGATCCAACACTGCATGTACGTCCTCAATTTTTTCCCCCTCAATCTCACTCTATAAATACCCCCATCATTCTCTCTCATAGTATGGCTGAGGCATCTGTTCTCAGCACAGACAAAAGCTTATAGCTGATGAGCTCAGGATTTGGTTCTGTGCTAATGCTCAGGACAGAAGCACGGACAGAAGCAGTAATGGTGTCTGCTCTCATGCGATCTTTAAGGTTGATGTGTTCCTTTAACTTTCCTGATGAAAGGAGCTGAACTCTGTTTAATGAGAAGCACTTTTCCACTAAGCTCAGGGGGCCATAATGGGCCTGTCCAAAGATAAGAAACTGTTTCAGGCGAGGCCTCGTCGCATGCATTTCAAATGCTAACTGCTTTAATTATTAACAAGGATTCAATACATGGGTAATTATTTTTCCAAACAAATTCGGCCTCAGGCACCAACCATTGTAATTTGATACACAGTGATACATTTCTGCACCACAAAGCTTTTAATCATCTTAGATTATTTATTAACCTGGGTGAAATACGATTTGACAGCCATTCATTTTATGTTACTAATAGCATTTCAAAAAATCTCAAAAGCGATGCGCTGGAAACATAAATCATGGGGTGGCTGCTGAGAGATGAGAAATAAATAACTATTTTGGACCCTTTCAGGGCATCAAGAAATCAAGGTACAGCATCTAAATTTAAAACCCTGAAGATTAACCACAGATGTTATCTACGTCAGCAGTGTCATGCAGGACAGCAGGGAATTACAAAAGGGCCGCTTTAGGAACAGCGCTCTAAAGAGCACTGAAGCGAACAGCAGAACCAGAGCAGCAACGATCGTAACAGAAACGAGCGGCACACAGACTTCCCTACAACTCAAAGAGCAGTGCGCTTATAAGGGCCTCAGCTGGCACAACTAGCTGGGCTTGGCGTAAATTAACCAAACTATTTACCCCTGTACGCACATTAGCAAATTCTTCCAATTGAGAAAACACATGCATCTGTTTCGTTCGGTGGGGTTCATGGGAAACTGCATGGCTGCCTGGGAGCCAGACATTTGCCATGACCATAGCAGAGAAGAGCAGAGACGAGAGGGCTTGCATTGCCCTGCTGCCCATAAACTGTGGCAGCAGAGTGACTTACAGCTGTAGAGAACACGGTGCTCCAAACACTGATCTTCTGTGGATAAACCGAGGCATTCTGAATGCACTCAGACGTTCGGCTGCATAGCATAAGGGTGGTGGAGGGGAAATAAAACCTCCAGTTTCAGAGGGAACTCCAAAGTTAGGCAAGTATGGACCCAGTAAAGCGCCGGCTGATCATTTGTCAGAGTGTCAGTCTGAAATGTTAATTTGAGTGAATGGTTGCATATTTATGTTTAACGCATATGAAAAGAAACATCTGGTCTGGACATGTTCCATGATTTATGTAGTGAAGCAGGACGGTGTACAGTGTGTCCATGTTCCATGCCATAATGCTAAAGATGGACCATGCTAAGAATGTAAAGTATAATGTACAAATTCAAAATTCAAACGTTAACCCACTCCTTTGTATTTTATGGTAACAGTTGGGTAGTATTAAAAATGGCAGTTTATTCAGTAACAAATAACCTAAAATCAAAGTGGCAAGAGAGAACGTATTGGTCACTGTAAATGATGGTGATTTTGATGTTATCGTCTGTGAATGTGGTATATTAATACATCATTTTTATTTATTTTTTTTTTTTTTAATAAACGACAGTTGTCCTATTTAGAACAATGCAACAGATACTGTTACCATGGGCAGCCGTGGCCTAATGGTTAGAGGACCGGGCTTAGTATCGGAGGGTTGCCAGTTCAATTCCCAAAACCGACAGGACCATCCACAGTTGAAGTGCCCTTCAGCAAGGCACTGAACCCTCAACTGCTCCCTGACCACTGGGAATAGCTGCCCCCTGCTCTGTGTGTGTGTGTGTGTGTGTGTTCACTGCCACAGATGGGTAAAATCCAGAAGACACATTATGATATATGTTGTACAATGACAAATAATTGCACATTACATTAAATGACAAAAGAGCATGCGAATGTTTGAATACTGAATTACAATTTTACATCACATTAAAACTTATTTGTGCACCTAATAATAGCCCACCCACACAATACAGAACTGAAAAAAGCCATAAAAAGTCATTTCATTTGAGCCTCTGAGAACACATAAAAACAGGCTCCGATTTGACTGCACTGAACGACGTGTGCACTGTTTAATGTGTGGCTGAAGTTGAGCAGTGAGTGCACTGCTCCCCGTTAACATCAGATTTAATAGGGATGAAAGGTGAAATAACAAAACATCTTAGATGTATTTAAGATGGTATTTTAATTTGATTGATGACCAGTTTGGATCATATGCAAGTTTGATTAATGAGGGCTGCTGACTTAAAAGAGAACGTAATTGCTTTAAAAAGAAACAAAACACTAACACAAGGTCCTCTTGAACAGACTTGAGAAGGAAAGGCAAAAAACCAACAACAACAAGAAAAAAACAACAGAAAACATGTGTGAGTCTCTAATATAGTCCCAGAAAATCCGCATTCACCAAATCATGTTTTCAGGCTCTGCTCCCCCTCCCATTGATCTCAGAGAGAAATGGCATGATATCAATGCTTGGCAAAATGACTTTGAGCAATCAACTGAGTGTTCATATGCTTGACTAACAGGAGTTAATTAGCTACTTGTCTCTTGCTCCAGCGAGGGAAGAGGTAGAAGTGGTGAAGCGAGTGGCCCACAGGCAAATTAGATGAGCGCTTGGTTATTACATTTCTGTCACTCATCTTCACAAAAGGTTGAAAGTGGCATGAAACTCGTTCTTAAGAGAACCACAGAGAAAACACACTTTCATCACCTCACCTTTCCATCCACCTGCAATAAACCTCACAGTTCAACTATTCTAATTATCCCCTCCTTCCGAATAATTCTTAATATTAAAAAGTCAAAGGTTTAGCGGAGAGAACCCGGCATTAACTAAACTCATATATACACTGCCTTCAGAGAATGATATGTACATAATGCACAAGGAATTGATAGTAGATGAAGAAGAAGAAAAAAAAAACCCACTGCCAGAACCAGTTTATCTTTGCAGCCTGCAGGGTCCTCGGGTCGTGATTCTTTACAGGTAAACAGCACCTGTACTTGCTCGAAGCAGACCCTCATTCTCAGATTCAGATTTGGCTTGCAGAAACAGGATCCCACCGCTTGCTCACAGTGGAATAAAAAGACGCCTTATGCACGCTTGAGGGAACAGTAACTAGTGGCAACCTCATTCATTAGAGTGCTCTTTAATGCCTGCCACGGAGCCACAGTAAATGTCCTGGAACGGCAGTTCATTTATAAACACAAGATAGGCAGGTTCTGACTGCGCTCACTGGGATGTATTGTTATGGGAAGAAAAGGATCATGTTCTCAGTGAAATTTCTAAATCTAGGGAGATACATAAAAAGGGGCTTGTTTCCGTTATGTGCGCTACAGTTTGGTGTGCACCGTCAACCATCAGCAGGCATAGACCCAACTCTAGAAATAAAGAGCTATTATGGCACTGAGGGTCTTTTAAGTGCCATGGAAGGACCCCAGGCCTCTGGGTGTAAAATATGCCTATTAATAGAAGAGGGAAAGTACATTATGAGGTCTTTTCCTGAGGATAGCCCCAGGCTTGACCAGCACTTCAGTTTAGCTAGGGGTCCTTTTAATACACATCATACATGCAGACCGTCAAGAATAGACAGTCAGGGAAGGAGAGAGGCAAGCTTGTTAATCCTTGTATTCTGGGTAAAGAGTTAAAGAGCCTGCACGGCTGGTTTTGATTGATGGGAAACAATAAATAGATCCTCAGGCAGGAACCCTCAGGTTAGGAGTCAAAACATTAGAGCCAGGACGTTAAAGTACAAGCAAAGGCACGGGTAGCAGATGCATATTTGAGCTGAATATGGAAAAATACAGGACTTTCTCCCCTTCAAGCCTTCCCATATTACGGTTCTGACATCTGGAGAGTATTGACTGACACACCACGCAGCCATGCTGTCTCTTCCTATGTGACCTCTGGCTGCCATGACTCACACTGCTGAACCAAGCAGGGTCCCACATATGTACAGCAGTGTTGAGAAATGATAGCAGGGGAGAGAGAAAGAAAGAGAGAGTGATAGAGAGAGGGGGCAAGAGAGAGCCGACCGAAGGAAAAAGACAGTAAAAATGCAGACACGTCAGCCCTTGCATCTGTTTCCCTCCTTCCAACCACAGCCATGTAAATGTAACGCTCCAACATGCACAGCTGACAGTGGCAATCTCACAAAAATGGCAAACTTCAGTCAGAGCATTCCGCACACAAAATGACACCCTCCACAAGCCCTTTTCCATTACAGATAAATGGGGCATAGGAGCCTAACTGGGACAGGACAATAATCCCCTTTATCTGTTTGCGAGGAAGGCAGCCAGCTTTACCTGTTACATCATTAGCTAGTGAGCATCACCAGGAGGGAAAAGAGAGTTTAGCTGATGTAACCCGAAAAATAACAGAGCATTAGGAACAGGCAGCACTCAGCCAGCTCTAAGACCTCAAGCCAAAGGAATGGCCCTGAGCAAATATATTTCTAAGACATAGTGCTGGCAAGGCAAGATCGAGAAAAGCACCAGGCGAAAGAGGAAGAAAGTCTTTTATCCAAATCAAGCCAAGCAAGGCTGACTTGAAATCACGGTGGAACAGCAAAAAGAAACTGCAGTTTGCTTATACAACACGGCATTAAATACCTAACTGAAGACATCTGTACCTTGTGGGGCATGCCATGTGTCATACTGCCGTAGTTTACCACATCGAGCCAACATAAATGCAGCTCAGCACTGCCGTGCAAATGTTTACCTTGATTAGCATTGCTTAGTTTACTTGTGTCAATATGCCCCGGTGCAAAATCTATATCTGAAACATAGCTACACCCTGGTAATGTGAGCTCTTAAATCCGATACTGTACAAACGCTCATGTTCAATAGATCAAATTCCATCACGACAGACAGCCTGAGCACTCGCAGCAAGCAGAGCCCGTAAAGATATGAAGATCAACTGATTGAGTCTGAGCTGCCAGTGCCAACAGTCATTTGCGGAGAGCTTTCACAGCAAGCGGGGACGACTGACACCAGAAGCAATAGTGAGCTGCTGAAGCTTTGGAAATTTCCAACTGAGAATTTCTCTGCCTTCCACAATCACTTTTACAGTTGATGGCACATCTTGAGAGGAGCCGTTTAGAAACCGGAGATAGACGGCGTAGGATGTAGGGGGGCTCTGGTTAAAAATATGCAAAGGGGGGAACATTGGTGCATCCTGTCCTGTTAGAAGGCCATGGGTGATTGTCCGTTGGATGTAAGAGCTCAGCCAAAATAAATAACTAGACGGGAACAGAACGAGTGAAGCATGAGCAAGCGTGCCTTTATGTAAGAGCCCTCTTAAAAAGCCATTGCTTCTGAACAGTGACGTTGCAGCGTTTGCTCTTCGGAATACATCACTGAATTTCTAAAGCATCAACTTTCTCATATTGTTTAATGACACAAGCGGGTTTTCTATTCTGTTTGCCAATTAAGTGACTTTTTTCAGCAGCTTTACAGAATTACCAGACTGAAACAGGCTGAAAGAAAAGGAAGCGAATGCCGGCTTCCTCTCCAGAGAGGTTTTACTTCTTTCTCTCTTGTGGTTTCTTTCTGTGGCAAAACCAGCAGGGAGACTCGCTGCCTATCTGTACTCAAATCTGATCTAAGACAGGAAAACAGTCATGTATCCTCAACAGTAGCAGCAATTTATCGCAGTATTCGCAGCACATTCTCCCAGAGAGCCAGCCTTTCTTCCCCTCACCCACCTCTCAATGGAAGAGACAGGATTTAAAGTGAGAGACCCTTTCAGTGGAATAAAACCTCTATTAAACAGACAGTGGGTGCCAGGAACAGTGTGATCTTTCCTACGAAGGCGAAATCTGTGGGAGGTCTCTCTAGGTGGGTCATTGCCGGTTCAGGAGAGCGGTGTGTGTGAGCGAGCACGTGTGTATGTGGTACTGAGCAGAAGGTAAAAATTAGGTGAAAGAGATGGGGTTAACGTGGGATAGGGTCTGACTGAGGTCGGATCTTATCATGATCCTATCTCTTTGAGGTAAACCCCAGATATACAACAGTAATGTTGATAGTTCACTGTCCTATGAAAAACATGCATCTCCAAAATAACTACTTTACAGGAGAAGGAAAAAACTTTTTTCAAAGGTAAAAAATAACAACATATTCCAAGTAAAATAAAGCAAAAATTGAGATACATATTTTTCATTGGACAGTGACAAAATACACGGTGAATCACACTCAGCGCTGTGTAGACACTGATGTGTGGGTGATGCGTTAGTGTGTGTGTGCATGGATCAGACACAGCAGGGCTGCTGGAGTTTTTAAAGCCCTCCGTGTCACCATGTATGTGTGTGTGTGTGTGTGTGTGTGTGTGTGTGTTTATACATAGTGAAGCAGCAATAAATAAGGGACAAATGGCATTAAGCAAATGGACTATTAAAGCTAGCGTACTTATTTTTATTATAGGTTTTAAAAGAATTGCAAAAGGAAATGTGGTTCTGTTGTGTTTGCAAAGGGATTAAACCTTCCAGGGTCTAAAACTCCACTTTCTCACTCTCTTTTACACATACACACAGAGCTGGTAAGTGGTAACTAGTAAAACTCTGCTCAGTGTCAGCTGTTTTTCGCCTCTTCTCTCCTGCCAAGAGGAAATTAGGGGGATCATTCTCTCTGTGCACTCCCACACAGGACAAGACACACGGCTCCTGGTAATTACACTTCACAGCCCACTCTTTGCACATTGCTGACCTTGTTCACCCACCTCTCACTATAAAAGCATGCAAGCTTGCCCAGTATTACGATACGCAGTCTCCAAGTAATTGGACGCAGGCACGATTTCTTAGCTTTTTGTGCTCTGAAGATTAGCACATTGGAGATAAACTGAAGTTATGATTCAGATTTTATTCAGGTTTTCTATATATATGCATATCAGGTCCCAATTCTTAGACACATTAAAATATGCTTCCTACTGAGATGCCTTAATCTGGCTGAACTTTAAGGCAGCAACAAACTGTTCCTCGGCCACGAAGGAAATCCCATGATACACTGCAAGCACAACTCTATTTATTTCACTCTTCTGCCAGAGAAAAAATAATTTAAATCGCGATAAAAATGGGAGGAGCTGAATATATTGCGCTTACACTCTTAGACAGCGCTAGCCGCTGAGGTAAGTAAACACCGGTTGCATGCAGTGGTTGGGAAAATGCCGTGATGCCATCTGCCTTATGAGGATAGACGTCCGTTAAAATGCTGCCTACTAAATCAGCTACCTACAGAGTCGGTGCCTACTTAGGCAGCTCACTAGGTTTTGGGACAATCCTTATATGTCCAAAAGTTTGTAGACACATATTCTAAGAATTGACCAAGTGTAGGCTAGAGCTAAGGCCATCTCCCACACCCCTGCACTGAACCGTTGGACGGTAAAACAGAATTGTCTTGTGTGACCGAACATTCCCGTGATGAGATGAAGTGGGGTTGGATCCAGAACTAATCGTCCATCATCATTTGTACCCATCTCTATTAATGTTTATGTGGCTGAAAGCAATCAAATCCTTAAAAACTTTGTTTCAATAGCAAAGGTATCAATGACGTCTTGATTTCAGAAGAAATATTAGACAAGTGGATGTCCATAAAATGTTAATTTACCTATGGTTTAAAAAGAAAAAAAAAACAATACAGGAAATGGATGCACAAAGTGGCTTTCATTCATAAAAGAGACCTATAGATTTCAAAGTAAGTTAGATTTCAAATCTAAAGTGCTGCAGGAGCAGACTGCCAACACAACAATTACTTACAAATTGCACTTTATCACTACAGCTGCAAAATGCTCCAACAAACTGAGACAGCTGATACGTGCCACTTCTGCAGCTCTTTTATTTTAACAGTTCAAAGAGAGCGATATGTTGGAAAATGCATCTATTTAGGCACATCCCTATAAAAGATCTCAGCTAAAGGGGATAAAAGCTTTTTAATTAAATGCTTATCGGCAAAACAACACAGTCCTTGAAACGTGTTATGATCATGCTTATACACCCTCCAGAATAGTGGCAGTTTGTAATGTCATCTATTTATGCAGGCTTGAAGTGATTACATCGGTCCAGCACGAACGTACAAACAAAATCACGACAGGCTTATGCAGGGTACAAAGTTTCTTCATTTTCAACTCATTTTCTTTTCACTTTAGCACACATACCCAAGCCTAATGTTAGCTTTGTTGGGATGATGACCCACGTCATTAATGTTAATGGCTAACAATGACCTTGGAGTCCTCAAAGTAGCATCTCAGAAAGCAAGATGCACATCTGGCAGTAGTCAGACGGACCTCTTAAAAGGACGTTTGTGTGGTCGTGTACCATACACACACACACACACACACACTGAGGTAGGGTGACTTAGATCCCAACAAAGTAAGCTTCTGTCTGAACAGTCTCTGAGTCCTACTGAATTCCTCCACTTTCCTCAGCAAAACCCAAACACGGCTGCAGCAAAACTGAAAGAGTTTAAAATGCAATAGGGGGCAAAAAAGTGAAGCTTTCAAGCAAGTCATCTGTTTCTAATGTTGGTGCTCTGGTGTGGATTACAGGCAAGTATTACTGGAGAACTCGGACTGACCCCGCATCTGCGTCCCCAGGGAAATGGTTCGCAGTGGCGATGAGGTGGGGGTAAAGGAGGGGGTGTGAGTCTAAACGCAACAGGCCCAGTGTTTAAAGCTACTCTACAATTCATGCTTTCTCAAGGTCCATTTTCTGTAACAAAGAAATCCAGTCTGCTTAAACCCACAGACAGCCCAATGCCTAAAAGGAATGCAGAAGAGAAAGGAAAGCAAGACAAGAAATTATGTCTGTAATAATAATAATAATATTTTGTAGTTATAAAGCACTTTTGAGGAACCCAAAGACACTTATCTGTAGGAAATATCTCCCAGGTGCAGTGGCTGAGAAGCTCCACATTGTAGTAAAGCACTCTATAAAGATCACATTCAATTTTCAAAGTAACATGCAATGTTGCTTGTTTTATCACATTAAATACAATAAGCAGCTGGATTCTCAGCAAGCCTTTGAGTTTTACAGCTCTCTTCAACAGCCTACTTTAGGGAAGTACATTCAGGGAATTTTAACGGGGAACCACCAGGAAGGCATCCAAAACCGACTGCAGCTAACCATCTACAAATCATCTGATAACTCATTCAGGATGCTTTAGCCACCGTCAAAAAGTGAGTCATTCAAAAAGGAACAAATCCGCAGAGGAAGGAAGAACATTAACCGCTTCCACAAACAGCTAATAGTCATTCGCGTCTAAACCATATGCTGCTGTTTGATAAGGAAACCCCCTCACCTGTAGTATCTGGACTGCAGGTAAGTAGAGCACACAGCTTTGGACACATGGCTGGCTGAGCCAAAGTCGATGACTTTGACCCTGTAGGGCTGCCGGGCGGGGTCCACTAGCATGATGTTCTCAGGCTTCAGGTCAGCATGGATCAAGCCCAGGCTCTTGAGCTTCATCAGGGCAGTGGCCACCTGCTGCAGGACGGGCCTGATGTACTTGAGCGGCAGTGGGCTGAACTTGTTCTGCTTCAGAAAGTCGTACAGATTCTGCTCGAGCATCTCAAAGACCAGGCACGTGTGGTTCTTGTGCTGGAAGCACTCGTAGGCCCGCACAAAGTTGTAGTCGTCGGCACTCTCCGTGCTGAGACGCGCCAGGATGCTGACCTCTATTTGACCCTGTAGGAAAAGGTGGACGATATGAACACATTGATATCATGGTATTTTCACTCTTAGAATATTACAAATAAACAAGGAACAATCTGCAAATGAACATTCTTGTCCTTTATGTGGCTAACATTGTGACAGTGTACAGTGTTTGCTGTTTAAGCCTCGAAAGTCTAAAAGAAAAATAATGACAAATATCCTGTTATTTGTCAATGTTTGTTTCTTCTTCTGATTGTTTTGAGCTCTAGAAGCATTCTCAGTTCTCGTTTGCTCTTTGAATAGGTCTCTAAGAACATGGAACACATTGTCGCAGCTAATAAAAGCAGCTCACCAGCATGGGAAAAAAAAAAAAATATATATATATATATATTTTTTTTTTTTTCCCCAATATAATGGAAGAACAGTGGAAAAAATAATCATACTTCCCCATTGCAAAATAATCATGAATATAAGGAAGTATCTGCAGTGCAGTACAAATCAAAATGCACAATTACTGTTTTCTCCAATATGTTGAATGCAACAAACAGAAATGACCCACTAAATTAGCATACAAAAGTCGTATTTAAATTTCTGCTTAGAAGGGGAACATGGTATATGCCTTTTCCACAAATTAACCAAGTTCCATATGGTCTTAATTAAACATCTCTGACATGCCTTGGTCAAAATACTACAAGGATCAAACAAACAGAACAACCAGTTTAAGCACCTGCTCCTTTAAATAATTTACAAAATCATCATCAGTCAATCACCAACCCACCTACAAAATTTGATACTGTCTGTGTCTGCTATATCCAAATCCTTCAGGTAGATCCAATTGAAAGTCCCTAAAACTAATATTTGGCTTATTATCATTCCAGTCATCTGCCCTGAAAGACTGGATTGCACTTCAGCAAACATTAAACATTAAAAAATGGCCTTTAAGTCAATCTTTTCTGCTGTTTGATTTTGTCACTTTTACCACTGTACATTTACTCATGTAACAAATATATAAATATCCCCTTCTTTCTCAAGTAGCACTTGCAGCTTGCCAAGCTTCTAGTGTAAATAAGTTTTTAATGAATTCACTCAGTCATTCATTATCAGTAACCACTTATCCAGTTTAGGGTCGCGGTGGGTTCAGAGCCTACCCAGAGTCACTGGATGCAAGGCACACAACCTTTGCCGAACACACCCTGGAGGGGGCGTCAGTCCTTCACAGGGCGACACACTCTCACACATTCACTCACACACTCTCACTTACGGACACTTTTGAGTCACCAATCCACCTACCAACTTGTGTTTTTGGACCGTTGGAGGAAACTGGAGCACCCGGAGGAAACCCACACAGACACTGGGAGAACACATCTCATCGCAGACAGTACCCCGGAGCGGGACTTGAACGCAAAACCTTCAGGTCCCTGTAGCTGTGTGACTGTGGCTACCTGCTATGCCACTGTGCTGCCCTTTTTTAATTAATTGCTTGGTTAAATTAAAATTAAAATAAAAATAAAAACATTCTCAAATCAGCACAAGAGCCCAGGGGTGAGAAACAAGGATAAGGTTTTTTTTTTTTAGCTATTTTGACTTCTCTTTATTCTCTGTTCTGTTTCTTATTTCTCCATTAACCTTGTCCTTAATCTTTCACATAAAGGTGGGCCTAACACTGTGATTAGAGAGACTCCGATAAAGGAGTGGGACAATTCTAAAGTGTCTGCACTCTGCCTCACAAAATCAGAACTACTCGTTTTATCCCATGTTTTCAGGCTTAGGCAACCGTGTGGCTTTATTTAATAGTTTGTGGGTTGGTAAGAGCGCCAGATACATTTAATAATGTGCGACCATTATTTTAAAATCTCGAGCAGCCAGTTGAGCTACACCTTGTAACACAATAAGGACATGGTTTATGTTTGATAAGTAGCACGCTCCAACCGTACCTGCCGGGCATACGATGGGTGGTTCTTCAGAATCTTGATGGCCACAATCTCACTGGTGCCACGCTTCCAGCATTTCACCACCTGACCAAAAGTGCCCCGACCCAAGAACTCCAGCACCTCGTATGTGTTGGTCATGGAGCACAGCACCTCGTGCTGCAGGAGCTGATAGTCTCCCTCACTGTTGGCGCCGCTGGTCTTGGACGTGGCCGTAGTGGAAGTGGTGGCCGCTGTTGCTGCGGCGATGCCCGCTCCACTCTGCCCGTTGTTCTGGATCATGGGTGCTGGCCCTTGCTGCTGCTGCTGCTCCTCCACCACGTGTACGCTGCCCCCCCTGCCGCTGTTTCCGTTGTCCAGCTCCTCGCTCTTGCGCTTAAGCCCACATCGCTGGTACGTGTCCAGCAAGCTGACCGTGCTGCGGCGCGTCAGGTTGTGGCCTCCGCTACCGCTTCCGCTGCTACTGCCTGTGCTGCCTAGAAGCTGACCGGCCGCACCGGACGTGCTGCTGCTGGCCGAGGCCACCACAATGTGACCTGGGCCGGCCGGGAAGAGGAGGGCCTGCTCGTAGGGCAGCGAGGAGCTGGACACCTGAAGGGAGGTGGCGTTGATGCCCACCGGAGCCACGGACACACTTTGCTTGCCGTTCTGACCGTAGACTTTGCCGTGCGTGCCGTACCCTGTCATGTCCCAGTTGCAGCTCTGCTCCACCTTCAGCTTCTTCACGCTAAAGAAGGCACTTGACTGGAGAGCGTGGGGGGAAAAGACTTGCACTTGCGAGGCCATACCTGAAGAAAAAAAGAGAAGCAAGAGGAGTGAATGTCAGCTATGTTTGAAACTTGAGCATGAGCTGTAAATAAAGCTTGCACAAGCCAAGGCAAGCCAGTCTGACTCAGAGTCCTGATGCAAATCTTATTGTATTGATATCTGCTCAGCTCCTGGGGCTGACATGATTAAAAATACCTGCTTCAGGGAAGCATCTGGTCAGGAGTAAAGCAACATTCATTTAAAATCTTTAAAAAGAGCCTGCACAAAAATAAATTAAATGCATATTTGGGTTCTACACCCAAGCCTAATGGATGTTTTGTAAATCAGAACTAGCTTTAATGAGCTATTTTCGATAGGTGATATAACATTATACTACCCACAGGAGGAAATACACAACAAACATTGCATCACAAGGTGTGTGTGATATTTCAATCTAGGTGTGTTTAAGGATTAGACCAGATTTATTATTTAATTCCATCTATATCCATTCCAGCAGTTCCTGCTAAGGTCGACCCAATACCAATAATCTAGTTTGAGGCAAAATTATTATGCTCTAGTTCAATTTGCTTACAGCTTTGGAGAAGCCCTGTATTTAGTACGTGTGTGAGGATGTGTGGACAGTGTCCTGTTAAAACATTCACATCTGAATCCGCCAGCTGTTTACATGGGATTGTTGTGGAGTTAATGATTTAAAAGCAGGCTATTGCTATATGCAGAGGAGACACAATTTCTATATGGTCCCCTCGGGGAGCTCTGTAAACACACTGATGTTCCATTATGTCAAGGCCTATGGAGGCACTCATCAAAAGCAAGGCCTAAAAGAGTTGCACAACTGCATCTGAGAGAATGACAGCAATTTTCTTTTGTAAGGAAGACCACTCAGGCAGCGTATGCATTGCAGTGCAGCGCAGCGCAGTTTCTACTACAGGGGTGAACATGCTGCTTTTTTCACAGATATCAGAAAAACGACTGAGGAGCATTTGAACTGCATCTCAACCCCAGATCCCGAAAACAAGACAACAAAAGCAGAACTGAGAGCAGAGGAGCTCCTGGGAACTCTCGGCTTCAGAATAAGCTGTGCTTCTCCAAGCAAACAAGAGGCCAAAAATAGCCCTTCTCAAACTGCACTGTTTGTAGCACTAAAATAATGATTACAGCACAAGCACAATTACACAAAGAGGATGCAGTAATGCTCTATTTACAGAGACTCCAATGCAGACCAAGTCAGAGATCTAACAAATAAAAGGTTCCTTCTGTGGACAAATCTCCCACACATGGAGAATGTATATACACACACACAAACACAGGTAACACACACTCACAGGGTACACACACAAATACAGATACAGCTTTTACAATAAAGCAAAGCAAGTGGTTCATCTAAAAGCCAAGCAGGATGAATTCATATCGTATTGGGTAGCTTTTTTTCCTCCTCGCTCTGTTTTCTTGCGCCAGCAAGTCTCAATTATGCTAATCTATTACCTGCATGAATTGAATTAATTCACATGATCTGTGTGAGATGAATATACAAGTGACGCTCCAAAGCCTGTTCACTCTTCTCCTTACAATAAACTGTTCTGCTTCTGTGCTGACTCTGTGGCATGAAGACCACATAGCTGAATTAAAATGAGGGTTGAGTGGCAGTTTGCGTGTCCTGATTTTACCATGAGAATGCATTAAGTGTACGTGAAGCCAGGGGACGCAAGCCAGCGACTGCGCTACATCCACCGTGGCAATCTGATTATAATGCATGAACACAGGAAGCTTATTTAAAAGTAGTTTGTCCACGCGATATCATAATTTAACTGCTGTATCTGGCAAAATGCAACTGGCTCTGGTTAGCATCTGCTGTGACCAATTCATAATTCTGACAATAAAAATGAGGCCCTGCACACTGCATTTCTGTATTTGTTATCAGAGTGGACAGAAAACATACACAGGATATCTTCCATAAACACCATAAACAGCATGCTGCCCATCTGACGGTCGGCCATGGGAATTATTCCTTCTCCTCTGTGGCTTTGTCTTGCGAGAAAATAATGAATCTCATTTGGGTTGAGGAATTCCTTGATGCAAGGACATTCCCAGGGCAGGAAACGGAGGGAGGATGCTTAGCACGGCTGCTTTGTCATTATTATGCATTTCTGAATTGTGCTGATAGCTACACTTTCAAAACCAGCCTCCTCTCCATACACTCACTTTGTCCGTCCGTCCCCCTCGTTTAAGACACATCGCTTTTCCTCCTCTAGTTAGGGAGCGTCAGTTCTGACAGCACTTATCATTCCTACAGTCCTCTGGTCTTATCCCAAATGCCGGAGGATATTTCCGTTGCTTTTATGGTTGCTCCTGGTCTCTACTCTGGCCCACTCTAAGGGTTCCTTTTAGGTCATCATCATTGGCCTGCAGTCATGTTGCTCCTCTGTAGGGCCCTACTGTAATACCATATGTCTAAAAGTTGGTAGACAGCATATATTAGTGAATTCAGACATTTTACAGCCCAACAATAGTGCATACAGCATGTATATTCTCTATAGAAAAGCATGGTATGAGTGGGGCCATTTTGTATGAGTGGGAATGGCCTTTGTAAGCTATAACTGCTATATTCAACAGTACCTATCCCTACTTATGTGTTTGGTGAATGTCATCAAATCACTAAATGTTCCACCATCTATTCTAAAGCCTTCCTAGAAAGGCTCTTACAGGGGACAAACAACTGAAAAATAGCATAACCTTTATTTAACAAATGTTTGATGAGCATGTGTCTACAAATATTTGACCATGTAATGCTTAATGTGTGGCCCATGAAACTAGCCTGCTATAGGAAGTGTCCTAAAAATCTTGTCAATAAAGTTCATAAAGCTATATTACCTGTTTTGTAATCAAATTAGTGCATGCCTCTAATCTGTTCATTTGCAAGCATTTGAATATGTTCCAGGCTCACACTTGCTGTTATTACAGCAAATCAGACTGAACTTATAACCTTAGCTATTGGCTAAATTATATTGCCTTACTGTTGGCTAAATGACAGAGACATCCACAAGATTTACTTTAAAAAAGTTTTGGTCAATCACACAAAAAATGTTATATATAGTGAACAGAGGTCATACATCAACAAAACTGTAACATAAGCTGAGTAGCTCCATCTCAGCTACTAATGTATTTATTTAACATTAGACAGTAATTCCTCTTTCACACATGAACAAAGAATTTCTAGAGAAATTCTTGAGTGTCAGGTCCAGAGATGTCCCGGAGTATTCCTTTCTCACATGCAGCGCACAGCAAGAGATTTTTGTATCAGACATGTTCTCCCAGCTCAAAAATGTTCCGCATACTTTAGGCATGGGATGGAGCCTGTGAAGCACAAATGCAGGAAATGTTCCTAAACATTAGGAACTGTTCTCACATGCACTGACTTGGATTTTACCCAGAGGGGTAAAAGGAGTTTGACCCTCCTCGAACTCTTCACCTTGACATTGTATTCAGACCTTGCAGGTCCCAAATTCACCAGGTCTGTGAAGTCCTGCTAGAGTCCACTGGAGCAAAGTAATAACAATCACCCGCTAGGGCTATTAGGAGCCCAGCCCTATGCTAATCCCATAAGCTACTGGGCCAGATGTCTCTCCTTGGATTATGTTTTCTTTCGTCAGGTCTGTATGCTATAAATAATTTGGATTTGATCAGTAGCTGAAGACGACTCTTTGTGCATTTGTGTGCATTAGAAAGGAGGATGGGAACAGGACGGTGGGGTGGGGTGGTGTAGTAAGTCCACCAAAATCACAGCTGCTCAGACAGAACATCCCTGGAACTCACAGCAGTTGGCATGTCTGTTAATCTGGTCCTTAAAGCTTGTGACACATTCAGATTACCAGTGTTCAAAAAAGCTAGCCTCCAATAATCCACTGTGTAGGCACCATTCCTGCACCGTCCTACAATTCTGACTGTGTTCAAGATCCAGTGTGAAAAAGCTCAGTCGAAACATATAGACCATACCCTCAAGGCCTATGTAAAAAGAAGTATCTAACTGGACTCACTGGTTGCTGCACAAACACACCCTTTGAAAAATGCAGATACGTTATTTTAAATACAAAGTGAGAGGTCAAATGGCAAGAATGTTATCTCTAAACAACATGCATCTGCAACAATGTGCTCTGTCTCGCCTGACTTCAATCTCTCAACGGTCAGCCATTCATAAGTGTTTATGGCTTGGACTACGACCACCCTCCATGTTGCTGTTTGGTTAATTTTCACTGCCTCTATCGTATAAAAAGTTCAAAACACAGGCCATAAAACTCTGAACTCTGAATTTACTGAACTCTATGACACATATAAATCTGTTATGGTCCATTGTTTAACAATGAGGCTGCAGGAATGCAAGCATTTATCATACCTGACAAAAACCACACTGTTTTAAAGGCAGTTGCCTCAGAGCACACCAAAGGGCTACTTTCCTGCTTTCCATGGGAAGAATGATGAAATGGTAATGGCCTGTGTTTTGAGCTAGACTATTTTTCTGTCAAAGATCAGATAATCAGCTTTTTTTGGTGGGCAAAGCATCCAAAATGCTTCAATGGACAGGAGGAGACAGACATCAGAGAAAAGAGAGATATTTTATTTGTGCCTTGATTATATAAGGCCTCAGTATTGAGTATTGGCTCCTGTAATCACAAGAAAATAGCACCTTATAAAAAGAGCAATGACAAACTGCCTGCCATTTCAATCACTCCGACCTGGGTTTCCAAAACCAAAACATCTAACACGTCTTTTTTTTTTTGAAGAAACTGGCCTCTTCAACAAATACTCTTGATATAGTCAAACCAGACACACTACCCAACAACCACAGAGAGCAAATAGACCTTGATTGTTTAGCCCATTCCCAAGCAAATTATACAATAGCACACTTGGTTGCAAATACTTTATCTATGTTAAACAATAGTCTGTAGACCCTGAGATCTAAAAGATCAGCCGGAAACGCATTGTGAGTCATGTGTTTGGTTGACCCAGGAAGTAGACATTTAGGAAAATCAGTCAGGGAAGAAATCACTGGTTAATGAACTGACCTTAGCTTGTCTAGACAAAGCATTATCCCCCGTGGCTCAGAGTAAAGGCCACTGTAGCCTGCCATCCAAAAGGAAAACACCGTAGTAGAGGTGTTTGGTTTTCTCTGCCTCAACAGTGGGGAGAATGATTTTAAAATGTGAAAGCACTACTTGTTGCGTTGAGCTTGTGCTATGATTTGAACTGCTCGTGCTGAAATTTTAACTGCTTGGTCTCAAATTTGAACAAGGGCTCTCAGACTTTCAGTGCTCACGCCCAGGTTTATCTGGTTTGCTCATAAACCATTCTGTGCTCACACTCAAATTCCCAGCACTTTTTCGCTGCCATAATTCCTCAGCCAAAAATAATTGGAAATGTGAGTGATATATTCATTTGAATACACCAGTGTTGATTTGATAAAGTATTAAGCACATTTGATGGTGCAGCCATTTGGAAATTTAAAAAATGACTCAGTGGAATGGGAGATTTGAGCAAATCATATGAACAATTTAGCACTCACATTCTCAAGTCTCAAGCACTTTCTTGAATCTAATTTGAATTTAAATATCTCTTTATTGATTCTGTTTTCATCAGTTCATATTTGTTATTCATAACCTGAGGCTGCTGGATCTGTCACTTTTCAAACCATAGGGTCTCTGTTTGAAACAGGCTCCAATGACAATGTGAAAAGGAGTGGTAGTAACAATTTCATTGGTGAAATAAACATGTAGGAATGTCTGGCTGAGGATGCGTGGCAGATCAGTGCACTGAAAACCTGAGCACGAACAGAGAACGCTCACAAGCACACGGGATAAACTAGAGAGTGAGCACTGAAAATCTAAGCATGTGCAGCGCATATCTGAGAGCAAGCAGTGAACACTTGAGCGCACGTAGTGCAATGCTAAGCAAGTATATACTTATTTTTCATAAGAGTAACCAACTTCGTGAGTGCTCTACGAAGAGTGCTCTGACATTTTAAAAAGATGCTCTAACCTTTTGGCATTAAAATAATTGAATATCTCTGGTCTTTAGTATGAATTCAGACCTTTTCTGTGGGCAGCGTTTATCCTAAAAGAAAAAAAAAAAAAAAAAAAAAAAAAAAAAAAAAAAACTGTTGCTTGAAATTTTTCTTTTTAATGTTAATAAATAACAATACAACAAAAGCTGATCTCTGGAATGTAACTCGCTCGCTCACATTGAGTTCTAGCTTTGACCTAGCTTAGACTCGAAACAAGGGGTTAGCTAAATATTTTTCCTGCACTCCACTACTTCTGTCTCTTGGCTTTGACTCTGAGGTTTCATTAAGAGTTGGCATGAAGTCAGCAAGTGTAACACTAAGCAACACATGCAGATGTCCTACATGATCATCAACACAATTGTTAGTATAATATTAAATAGCCATTATTGACTAATTGGTATTTAAGGCTTTGTGGTATCTTAAGGTCAGCTTGCTTTCTGAAACGTTAGGAAGTAACACAGTTTATGGGATGGTAGACATTCTGCATATCTAAATGAATGTACACAAGCACTGGAAATGTGATTTTCATCATATGCCCCACATCCTATACAACAGTGGCACTACCCATCTATTACAGTGTGTGGCCTTGTTCTTTCAGAAGCGTATTCACATGAAGTTATTTCATGAATTACATTTTAACACTCCTTATTCCCCTAATCTCCCCCCTCCATGCTCATCAACCCTAGCTTTTATTTACTATTCTCCCCACTGTGCGCTCCCACCATTCACTTTCAAATCCAATACTCTCCTCCCAACTTCTACTCCCCAAACCATCTTTTATCATGCTTTCTTGAACATTCATCGCCTCTTTGCCAAGCTGCCCTCCTCACCCTTTTGTTCTCTTCTTTCCTCTCTTCTCCTCCTCTCCTCTCCTCTGTATCATAGACCCCTCTCACCTCTAGAACCCCCACTTCCCCTCCCCTCTGCCCTCCTCCTCTCCCCTCCCATTTCTCATCAAATGAAACACTATAATTCCTGGGAGAGCAGAGGCAGGGAAGCTCTGGCTATTGTCTTTGTTCATAACAGTGTGTATCGCTCACTCAGAGAGCTTATGTGCAGGTCTCAGCACTAAGGAGAGCTTGGAGGGGCACGGATTGCAAATATGAGGGCAGACAGGGATTATAGTTCCAGGAGGAACTGGCTAATGCTGGCTGAACTGGCCTTTTTTGCTATCAAAGTATGCCCTGTTTGAACTGACCGGTCATAGTTCCAGCTCACACTGTGTATTTTTAGATTAACCTTCCTAATTCCCCACACGTCACACATGCCTTGGAACATCTTATATTTGGGTTAATTACTGAAGCTCAGAGAAACAAGCTGATTAATTCACAAAGTGTAGATTCTGAACACTTTACCATACCACATTTGTGATTGGAATTAGAAGAGAGGTTGTATTATAATTAGAAATGGAGTTACATTTACACAGGGGAGAAGTTAGATATTTGGTCTTGAATTTGATATAGATTTAAAAACAAATATGACCATAATTACACCATTATATCCTTACACATTGATTCTGTAGTTACATCATTCTGTAAATACTCATTATGGCCTGGTTCATGTTTATTGAAATATCAACCAGGACATAATGAGCATGTACAGAATTGTATAAATACAAAATAAATGTGTAAATATATAGTGGGGTAATTATAGACCCATAATTTAAAATAATTTTAAAATAAGTTATTTTAAAATCTGTAAAAAAAAAAAGGTCTACAAATATTACTAGATTAACTTATTGGCAAATGACAATTTGTGTTATAATCTGGGGTCAAACAGCTGATTACGTCAACAGAAATTATTGGTGAAACTACACCAGAACTACACTACACAAAGGCATCTAGACAGAGTCACTGGGTGAATCCCAGTTAACACAATGCCCCTAACATTTAGCCCGACCCCTCCGATTTGCCTAGGGGTGCTATGTCTCAGTTCATGTTGGGATAGAGGGGTGGCCTCTACTATACTATATGGCCCTTCAAATTGGTTTCAGGGTCGCACTCCTGATTGTTTTGAATGCTATGCAAATTACCGGCAAGATGGCTGCTCAAGGAACTAAATAAACCCACAAATATCAATATTTTCTCCTTTAAAAAAGTCAATACCCATTTTATTATTGAAGTTTAATGTAGTATAACTCATTACTTCATTATATATCCCTAGTAGAATGCTGATATCTAGCTAGTAAATTTCCAGTTTCATATTAAAATGTTAAAGCAGTTGCAGTCTGGCCCTGACACTGCTGCAACATTTATGAAAGAACCAGAGGTTTTAATATACGTGATGATATATGATCTATAAATGTTTCTGAATGTAGTAACTCAATAACTTGTAACTCAGTTCCAATAGGTAAGGTTCCGCTCTAAAACCAGGGGTAGGGGTAAAAATAAGAAATGGGATTGGGCCAATCTCTGTCCCTCTGTTGATCCTCTCTCTATCTCTTCTACAAACTCACACACAAATGCACTAAGGTGACCCATAAAGATGTTGAGACCTTCCTATAATGACAAACGGCCGGTATCTGATCTTCCTGTAGCCAAACGAGAAGGAGGCGAGTGGGCCGAGCAGCTGTGGCTAGAGCAGTTAAAGCCATTGACATGTGTTCCAACAGCCCCTGAGAAAGAAAAACAAACAGCGCACTGTCACACAGAGCAGTGCCCTCAGCACGGCCTGTTACTGACTGCTTTATCAGGCCTGTGTGTGTGTGTGTGTGTGCAGGTGGGGGATGGGGTTGTGCATGTGCATATGTATGTGTTTGAGTATCTGTGTGCAACTGACTGTGAGAGAAAGTGTGTTTGTGTGTGTGAGAGAGAGAAAGAGCATGTATAAGGGAAATATCTCGTCAGCGATTGGGAAGTTTACACTGGATTTCTTATTAATGAAGTCATGAGGGCAGTAAAAGCGCAGCTCACAGAACACTAGCATCCTGCCAATGCCTGCGCAAGAACTTCATATGAACTTTACGAGCTCAGCATGACTAATGTAACTATTTTCCATAACTCACAAGAATGTGCAGTTCACAAGTAGCTGCTTAAATATTCACAGTCTCAGTGACTGATTAGCAAAACCAGCAGTCTATCGGACCAGACCCTGACTCCAGCACAAGGCTACGTGAGGAAATGGTCCACACTGTTATCAGGACGCTGCACAAGGAGAGGTGCCTCAGTTAATGATCCCAACCATGCAATGGATTAGCACCCGCTGATAAGCCCCTTAACTTGTAAAGTTATTTTTTTATATATTAATATTGGTGTATATATATAAATGTGATAAAAAAACACCATAATGTTGTAGTAGGTTTCAAAGCATTTTGTGTGACATATAATAGCTATACAAAGCTTAAACCTTCTCCCAGTCTTTTCCCATTTTATGGTAATTATTGCCTAGTATTAAAAATAAACTATGAATAAATTGCGTATATTAATTTGCTAGGTTCAGTCGCTAACATCAAAATCACCATTATTAAATCATGAATTATGAACATTACAAAGACGGCACCTGTTGCTTCGCTTCGTACACCAAATATCATCAACATAATATGAGCAAGACATTATTTTGCTGAGAATGTAGAAGCAGTGGTATGTTCCTCTAAGCAAGACAGGGCCATTCCTAGCTCAGAAATATAATGATTTAAGTGTTCTACTTATTCTCACTCACAGAGCTGTCACAACCATGTTGTATGGTGTAGTACCATAAAGGCAGAGACCTGTCCTTAGGACCCTCCACATGTATCACGTTTCTGCTCTGTCTCTAGGCATCATTTGAGGGCCCTGAAGACCAGTTTGAAAATCACTGCCATGAAGAGCATTTTAAGCACATTAGTGCCTCTATCAAGTAGAAGTTGTTAGTGCTAGTATTTATACGAATCACTTCCTAGATAACTATCTAAGCTGTTTACATATCTGTAGGTTCAAGAGCTGATGTGGTAGCTTTTATGTGTGTGTGTGTTTTGCAGGATTTGCTGCGCAGGGTGGCACTTCAAAGAGCACAATCTAAACTGCCTGCCAGACCCTAACCACAGAGTCACTACACCAGAGCCAAACCAGGCTAAGATGAAGTGAGAATAAAGCACACAAACACACACACATGCACGTACACACACACACACGTTGACATGTTCAACCAGAACAGATGCAAAGCATACCCTGCAAATATGATGCTACAGAGATAACACTATTACTGACAACCACGTATCCTACTGCCAACACTTCTGAAAAAGTAACACAATATTTGAAAATGTCTCAAAAAAGTCTGAACCACATTTTGTTCCATAAAAAAAAGGCAATTTTCTCCTGGCTATAAGTTTATTGCAACAGTCTTCAGAGGAATACTGAACATTTGCCAAGTGCCGGCTCAGGCAGTGCTTCCTGTGAAGCATAATCTACACACAAAGCCTGCTCTGGAGTATACCACTCAGATAAACAGACACGGGAATCGCCCTGACTCCTCCCAATGGAAGCAAGGCAGCTTTCCTCTGAATTCATCACAGTTAGGCCCTGGTTGATATGAACATTTTGTGAGCACTAGCCACTACAGAAACATAAAATGTCAGATAATGCCTGGCTTTTCCAGTTTTGTTTCCTAAAGTTTTGTTGGTATCTATGTGCATCTTATTTGATCTATTATGTGATCGTGCACTCACAGAGTGTCATTTTGTTTCCCATCGAGCTGACTGTGCTCCTCCACATAGATCAACCCAAAACCTTGTCAGCTTCAAGAATAAAATAAAAACACCACCACAAAATAATCAGGACAAGAGTGGTTCTGACTTACATGCTGCTCAGTCACTCCTTTTCACCTTTCTAAGTCTAATAATAATCCAGCCACGTGTGATGCTTCAGAGAGCTCAACTCCCAGAAACATCAATCCCACGAGCCCCCAAAAAACAAACTCCAGCCCCATGAGGCCTACACACCAAGGGGAGTAGAATGTTAATAACACATTAATACTTACCAAAAAAAAAAAAAAAAAGCCAGGGAGTAATCTGATTTGCGAACAGTCTGACATTTTCTTAGAAGGCAAGAATGAAATTACAGGCCCAGACAGAACAAAGGAGCCCTGCACGCAAACATACACTCACACGCACACATACGAAAAACAATGGCTTCAAAATAATGAAATCAGTGACTCCATCAGAGTCTGTCTGCAGGGATTAATTGGCTTGGCGAAAAGCTGATGAATGAGTTTGTGCATGGGTTGTAAATTTTTATTCCCTTTATAAAAGACAAATTGGATAACAAAAACCACAGTCTTTTAAATGAGTTTTACATCTTTTTCTTTAATCATCGTCAAAGGGAAAAGGTAATTGTAGGGCTGCGGCCTTTAGGGACACAGGAGGGGAAAAAAACACCTTGCTGTTAGCAGCCTGTTTCCAAGATGCATTTCTGAACAGTACATTTTGATGATTCAAAGAGTTACACTTTAGTGATGTCTTATACAAATAGGCTTTGAAACTCTTAATGGGATATTGGGGGGGTCATATTATGTAGCTGTTTTTACCAGTTCTGGAATCACTGGAATCACTGGGAACAATGGGATTGGGATTATTGAAATGCTGTACGCTTTTTTAAACGTTTGATAGCCATGTGTAATACATTGTCACATGAACAAATCTGAATTAAGCAAATTATTATTCCCCTGTGTGGAAGCTTAGGAACATCACATTTGAGACTGGATACTGGACATACAGTCTGGAAAAACAGCAGAATGCATGCCATACTCACTAAACCTGCACACACACAAGATACACACCTTTATTGACAGAATCCTTAATACCCGACACTTCAGCTGATAAAATATGTGGGCTCCGACAACACACACACCTGCTTTTGTACTAATGCCTCTTACCATAAGCCTGAGAATATGCAACTGAGACAAAGCAGTAGCTAGATTCGGCAGAAAATGTCCCCATATTTTTAGATAGCTTCATGTTCATTAACAGAGTTTATTTGAAAGCACAGCCATGGTGTTTTCTGTCTTATCCTAATTTAGTACTTTGCATTTGACGTGTGGTTAGCCTTGCAATGAGAGAAGGAGGGAGGGTGGGAGAGAAATGGTGAGAGAAAAGCCTTTGCCTTGAATATGCAGACCTGTGAACATTTATTTAGTGCTTGAGCAAACATATGTCCATGGCTTATGGGCCTTGATTCCAGTAGAAATAGACCCTAATGTTCAACTGTCATCTACAATTTATGTACAAATGTTATCACACTGCATGAAGAATTATATAAATAAATAATCAGACATACATTACTTATGATAATACTGAGATAATATACCTATTCATGTTTGTCAAGAAACTAGAACCGTGCATCCATCATTAAAGGCAGCATCATGCATCAAACGGGACTCAAATTTCCACTTCTTGTTCCATTTTACTCTGCTGTATTCGAAAGGCACGCAGCCAACTGATCTGGGGGCTGAAAGAGTTTAGAAGCACATAGTCAAAGCCTCTGAATATATCACTGTCAGTATGTTCAGTAAGACAGGCTCGGTTGGACTCATGTCTATAATGAAGGTAAGTAATCCACTGCACATGGGTTCTGCTACGGCTTTTATGACTGTGCAGTGGTTGAGGTTCCCTAACGGTTTACTTTGGACATCCCCGTCCCATTATACTTCTCAGAAATGAATGACCTTATTTTCTCTCTAGCACAGAAAACCTTTGCCATCTCTTTTCTCCTTTTGTGGCTTTGGTTTGGTTATTATCTTTGAAATTGAACATTGAAGTTTGGACTCTAAACTTTAGCTGAAAACACAAATATTAAGCAGTGAATTGAGCATTTTATTTTGATTAGAAACTGCTTTTTTATTTTGTAAAAATGACAAATATCTCTTTAGGCATCACAGTGGTTCTAAGGGGAGTCTCGCTGCCATATACTTCCTGGGTCTTCCAGGGTACAGGGTTCGACTCATTGCTACAGCAACTGCCTGTAAGGAATTTGAGGCTCCCTGTGTCTGTGAGGGTTTCCTCCCAGTATAAAGGGTAATTTTGATAAATCATCCGGCTTTAGCTTGTGTATTTGCTGGACCGCTTAGCGGGCCGGCCTAGAAGAGGCATTTTCTCTTACTGACTGACTCACTCCTAATGCGTGAGTAAGAACTGTTAGTTCAGCCATATTTCTCAGAGGGAACTTAACGTGACGCTACTACACCATCTGTAATTAGTTCAGCCATATTTCACATAGGGCTTTTCCACCAACAAGGAACCGGAATGGTTCCACTTTGAGAATTTGAAACTGTTTGGTGTGTTCCCACTGTCATTAAACAGGTTCTCAAACCAGAAAAATTTGTTCCCAACTGGAACCAAAGAAGAGTAGGTTCTTCAGCATGAACCATGGCTGAATAATAGTAAATAAGACTGGCTCCATTTGTGTGTTTCTGGGGCTGTGTTTGGCGCGACACAGTGTGCACCGGCTAGGTACGTTTGAGTGTGTTTTTGCCTGAGATATTGTAAAGGGAAGTGGTGGGGAGACATTTTGTGGTGTTAGTGTGTTCATAAAACTCCATATAGCTGCACACAGCCACCTTAAATTTCACGTGCTGTACTCTAACATGTTACATTGAATAAATAAGTAAATGTAATTCTTAAACCAACAAAATGTTCTTGGTCTTCTTTGTTCTTTGGTGGTAGAACAGCTAGTATATATTTTTAAATAAAATGAACAAGAAAAACACTGATGCCGGTGTTATTTATTATGACAAAACTTGTGAAAACCTTTTTTCATTTCTGCATTTATTAGTCCTGCCCTCTATATTTTCTGTACAACATAATCACATATTTAAAACCACATGTAAACAAAGACATTGATATGAAGCACCAAAGCTTCTCCAGATCTTTCAATGACCAGGGTATGTATTTTGGGCTTTCCTGTTTTTGAAATGCCAGAAACACCTCTGTGACAATGGCTATATGGCTAATGGTGCTCTGGCAAAACTGGGCTTGCCTAGCTCTTGGTTTGAGTGTGTGTGTGTCTGTGTTTCCACAGTGTTTCCTGCATTGTGCCTATGATACTAGGTAGGCTCCAGCTTGACAGTGATGAAGATGAAGCAGTTACACATGAAGTATCTTGCTTTTTATCTTCTGAACCCTTATAGCTCCAAACTGAGACATGCATAAGACACAAATGAAAATAGACAAACAATACACTTTAGGACATTTTTAATGACTTCTGACATGTCTTGATAAATGTGTTTTATAAATACATAAACATATAATATATAAAGGGAAAAATACATATTTGCAAGCAGCTCAACAGAGCTTGATGAAAAATGGCATTTTGATTCCAAAACTGTACAGTAAAAACACATTATAGTGTAAGATACAGAGGGTTAAGCTAGCTGACCCGCTCCTGTCCACTTCGTGCTGAGTCTCTGAACAGAAATTCACTGGAAAAATCTGTGATGTTTCTTAACTTCAGTGAACATGAGCGAACCTTGCACAGCATACTTGCTGTCAGACTCAACATCTTTTTAAACAGCCGTGATAGGCTACATCCAGACTGCTCTCTCTCTCTCTCTCTCTCTCTTTCACACACACACACACACACATACACACACACACACACAGTTGGAAGATTTGTCACCCAGCATCAGGCTGGTCTGAAGTGTTAAGGAACCAGTCAGATTCGATCCGTCATCCAGTGGCCAATTACAGGCCACACAGCACTCTATTTCCAAACATGTTTATTTTTGAATGCTGCCTTAGACAATCATCGTAAGAGGATCAGCACTGACACAGGCATGAGTCTGACACACACATACACAAACACAGTCAATATGTATGTTAGTGATAAAAGTGTTGAGTCCACCCACTCTCCCGTCTGCTCTTCACATTCCCAGCCTGCTGAGTGCTTGCTGCTCTCTGGTGTTTTAGTGCGTGTGGTCAGTCAGTGTAACCTGCCCTGGCTCTCAATGTGCTGTTTAAGCATCAAATAAAACAGAGGCTCGGCACATGGCCTTTACACAGCCAGCCATGCGTGATATTCGAGGCTGCAGTGCCAAACTGCCTCTCGCACCCTCACACGTGTGTGTGTGTGAAAGCAAAGACAGACTCTGAACTAGTCTTGGTGTAATATAAGTAATGTTAAAAATAATTGGGGGTGGGGGGTGATCTCTGAATTTAAATGTGTGGGTTGATAGTCTGGATGAAGGTTATACAGTGTAGGTATCTGTACCGCTGTATAAACACAAACACCACAAAAGGCTGCAGTGTTTGCCTTTTTCATTTAGTCATTAACAGCAACACAGGTCACACATGCATTCTGTGTACAGTGAAAACAAGCCACAGGCACATGTCGCCTTGACTGAGGGAGAGAATGAAGTGCAAATGCTTTGAGGAAAGTGAGTGCAACTAAGACAGGGGTGAGTCCTACATGAATTAACAGCCTATTTCATCAATAAGGACTTTGAGCCAAAAACACGAAGCTTGCAGACTTCTTTTTTTTCCCTGGTAAACACACTGAGGAGAACATAACTCAGGGAATGAAAGTCGCAATAGTAGCATGGGGCTTATATGAGGAGCAACAAGTCTGAGTTACAACAGATATGGCGTCTGACATGAGGAAAGCCCTCACTGAGAATAAACAGATAAACAGTCTTTATAAGCACTCATCTTTTAGTTGATTTTAACACATTTTCACTTACGTTTCAGCATTTAATTTTGCTGCAACACTGAACGATCACTGGATTAGGAACACTTACCTTGTATTTACACTCATTTCCCATTTTATCAGCTCTACTGACTGTAGACCACAGACTGTACTCCATCTGTTTCTCTGCATACTTTCTTAACCCAATTTCACCCTGCTTCCCAATGGTCAGGATCCCTCACAGTGCAGGTATGATCTGGATGGTGGATTATTCTCAGCGCTCTAGCGACATTGATATGGTGGTGTGAGTGTGTGTTGTGCTGGTACGAATGGATCAGACACAGCAGTGCTGCTGGAGTTTTTAAACCCCTGCTGAACTCAGAACAGTCCACCAACCAAAAAATATCCAGCCTGCAGCGTCCTGTGTAGACGAATGAAGGACAGAGGAAGACCAACACATGAGCTACTGTCTCTGATTTGGACATCTGGATGTGGACCAATGGGGTTAGTGTGTCTAATAGAGTGGACAGTGGGTGGACACACTGTATAAAAACTCAAGCAGTGCTGCTGTGTCTGATCCACTCATACCAGTGCAACACTCTAGTGTTCATACAAGGTAGGTGGTCCTAATCCAGTGATCGTTCAGTGTATATGTTCTGTCTCTTTCTCTTAGTCATTGTCTCTCTGTCTTTCTTTGTCTACATATTTCAGTATGTAGAGCATTTGCTTACAAGACATTTTAAAATATCAAAGTCTAGTCTCCTGTCCTTTTTTCCTCTAACATCCTCTTTGTCATTTTCTCCATATTCCAGTCTTTCTTTTTCTGTTTGTCCATTTTTAAGGCTCTATGACTCTGTCAGTTCCCAGCTGCTCCCTCTCTCTCTTTTATTCCCTCTCCTCTCTAAGCCTCAGTGCTGTCTCATCCCTCTCTCTCCGCACCTATGGCTTTCCTTCCGTTTCTCAGACTTTCCGATTTTGTCTCTCACCATCTTTTCTCTTTCTGCCCTCCGCTTCCCCCTCTCACCCTTCCCTCCCGCTCTCTTTCTAAACCAAGTTCTAAGCCACCACGGAGGACTGAACTCTCTGGACGTGGCAGTGAGTCTCTGTCACACCCTCTTAACATGTCAATCACACTTCCTTCCCTCTAAAGCCAGCGCGAGGGCACGCATACATTATTTATGGGATCTGTCTTGTGTTTAAGCTTCTCGAAACTGTGCCGTGTTTGAGGTCATGAAGAACTGACGCCCTCCACAGCCACAAGAGACTTTGTGCATTAAGACGTCACCTCAAATCTCAAATGGCTGTAATCTATGAGCCAAATGAACCAAGATTTGCTCCACCCACAAATGCATTATTTGAGTGACAGCATCGTCAGGTTGGAGACTGCCACCTGGCTTAGTTTTCTACAGTCTACTCAAATCATTCTGTAGTTGCCTCATGCCTCATGTCTGAACTGGAAAATTTGTACTCACTTGTAAACAGTTTAAAATCCAATATTATGTGTACTACAGTTTAAAAAGAACAAAAGGTAGCATTATGTATCTTACAATTACAGCTACAATATCATTGAGATGCTCCACTGACCTGTAATAGGGAGAAATAAGCTTCTGCCATAGCTGCTCTGGGCTCATCACTGCAGAAACTGCACCATGTAATGTTTGGCGGAGGGGAACCTACCTCCCCGCCCCCTTCCACTTGAATTTAGGACAGTGCTGTAAATATAAATAACACTCTGCCAATATAAGGAGAGCCCATGAGCAAAAATACCATGTATTTTGTATATACCATGCAAAAGTTTCTCTAGGTGAGTCAGGACTCAAAATACAAATACTACTTAACTCTGAACTGACAACGCACAACTTGCAATCTCACCAAAAGTACACACCCACATACCACCAGGCTTTGTAAAAAATGGAAGTAAAGCATAGTTTGAGGATCTGGTTTTATGATGCAATACTAGTTATTAGCAGATTTTGTGCAATGTCATTTCATTGCACGTCAGTGGTAGCGTGCTTGTAGCTTGTATGTAGCATAACTGATATTTCAACTCCTAAATGACCTTTTAATTTAGTGGAATCAGAGACACTAAGTGGAAAAAGCCTGCAGGACTAAATGTTTAGACTTTTAAATCTGCTTCCGGAATCGCTCTCTCAGTCAGAACTCCACTTACTGGCACCGAGACTGGAGAACACAAGTGACGAAAGAATGCCTGCAGATTTCAGTTACATACAAATACACATATGTATACACACTGCCTGATCCTTCACCCTCCAGATCCCTCACTCTCTCCTGCTCACACACCACTCCTGTCTGCCAGGTAAAAAAAAACAAACAAACCCTGAGACAGCAAAGGCCAGGCTTTTGTAATGAAAGGTCAACACATGCCCTTTCTCAGAGAGAGAGAGAGAGAGAGAGAGAGAGAGGGAGAGGTGAAAGAGAGAGGGATGGAGGAATTGAGAGTGAAGAAAAGCAGAGAGACAGTTGTTGGGAGAGAGAGAGAGTGAAAGAGAGAGAGAGTGAAAGAGAGCAAGTGATGTGAAACAGACTTGGTGGAGGGGAAGATAGATGGTGAAATGAAGAAAGAGGGGAAGGATAACAATGACAGAGGATGTTTATTTATTTACCTGAAGTTCAATATCCTAAAGTTATCTTGCATTGCAACTGAATTCTATGAGAAAGTTAGAGAAAGAGAGAGAGAGAGAGAAAGAGAAAGAGAGAGAGAAAGAGAAAGAGAAAGAGAGAGACGGGGGGTGCTTTCTTTTGTTGTTTGTGTTTGAGTGATCCTACAGCTGCTATACCACATGAAGCCAGATGCAGTGAGGAACTGTATCTACGCGAACAGTTAGGGGGCACAACACACAACGCACACACACAGGCTATATTCGGTTAGATATTTACACCCACCTCCATCAGTCAACACAATCAATTATTAAGTTCTGGTGCACACACCCAGTACGGGCCACGAAAAGGGAAAAGTACCCCCACCCCTCCTTTTCCGCTCCCTCTTTTCTTTCTCTCCCTCTTTGTCTGTCATGTCTGTTGAATGATGGGTCAGTTCAGTGTGCGGTCAGGGAGAAGAGTGCCAGAGGCATCGTAATGAAGAGCGAAAAGTCTCGCCCTACTTCATACACCAGCACACACCAGCATATTTCCCCTGAACCATCATCTCTCGTACCCTCCACTGCTCACACAACACGTTCATTTATAGCAACAATGGCCTACAAAGGGGAGCAGATTGTTTTCCTGCACTCTGCTATGTTTCTAGTGTACCACTCCAGAGCTGTCAAACTCAGGTGAGTGAGATTTTAGGTTCGTCTGCTGCAGGGACTCAACAGAGAAAGCAGAGTGACGACGCGTCCTTTTTGTGCAGATCCTGGTGTGTGTTGCACAGGGCAAAATATCATATTACAGTTCTATTGCCATGTTTTGCAAAAGTGATATGCTTTACCACTGTCAGTGAAGAGACTTGTGATATTAATGACCCCATATTTAATATATTTCTACATAAAACAGAGAGAGAAAACAATTCCTGGAAGAGGAGGTGTCATATATTTAAAACATTAACACTGAGACACAATCAGAGTAGGGAGAGAACAAACAAAATACATTGTTGATGCATCGATGTTCTAACAACAAAATCTGTATGGAAAAAATACTTTTAAATAAAATAAAAAAAAATAAAAAATAAGCAAGGATCAAAATCAATTTGCAAACACATCTTGACATATATACATTGAATTTGTACATAATTAACTGCAATCCATTCATTTGTTCATTGTCTGTAAGTGATTATCCAGTCGCGGGGGGTCCGGAGCCTACCCGGAATCAATGGGCGCAAGGCAGGAACACTCTGGAGGGGGTGTCAGTCCTTCACAGGGCGACACACACACAAACACACACCTATGAACACTTTTGAGTCACCAATCCACCTACCAACGTGTGGTTTTGGACTGTGGGAGGAAACCAGAGCACCCGGAGGAAACCCATCCGGACACGGGGAGAACAGCAAATTCCTCACCGGAGTGGGACTTGAACCCACAACCTCCAAGTCCCTGGAGCTCTTTATAGGGTCAGAGGCTCATTAGAAAGTTGTATCATTCAGTGATGTGTGTTGCAAACTAATGTTGCAATAATGATTACCATACAATATACTGCCATAGGTCATACAGCCACAGTGCGAGGGTGAGAGGCTCCATGCATGTCCAGCTCTTTGGACTGTTCCAGTCAGCTAAAGCATTGTTGTCCTCTCTCTCTCCAACCCTCTCTCTTTCTGCTGCACTCTCTCCTCCTGGCACACAAGAGAAATGGGGCAGACAGACCGTTGTGCTGTGCTCCACTCCACTCTTCTCTGCTCTGTCCGTCTGGAGCTTTGAAGTCCTTTGGTTATCAGCCAAGCGTGTCACGCTACCTGCAACCATCTGTGAAGGGCCCAACTCTCAGCCTGGTTGACCGAGAGGAAAAGAACCCCCCCCACACCCTGCGGATACTGTTTGTGTGGAGAGAGCTTTACCTTCAGCACTGTCTGCTGCTCACACTCACACACACACAAACAAACAACCAACCTAGTGCGTATACATCACAGGGCCAAGGGAAGAGGAGCTTTGACATCCTTTGGAATAAAATAAATTTGGTGACTGGAAAGGAATAAGCCTTGACCAATTTATACCACTCTTCTTTAAGCTACTGGTGCATGCTGAACTAATTAGTGTAAGAGGAAATTAGGTTAGATGAAGTGAAATGAGTCCAGGCAAACATTTCCACAAACCTTGAGTGAAATATTAGAATTATATATAGCCTAATTCCACATTACAAAAATAAATCCTGGTGCTTCACCATGTCTAAGGCAGAGCTGGCTGATACTAATATTGGCTGATGCTCTTTGTGATTTTAACTTTATGATCATGTAACAATGATTGGGAGAACCTTAAGATGGCTTTGCTAAATGGTCATTCCGTATTTAAGGATATGAAAGCAACAGAGCCTAAACCATTAAATGAACAGAAAGCACTGTCCCAATTATTACTGAGAAAACAAGTCAAATTCATCTACACCTGTTTGTTTCAGAACAGAACAAGATCTCATAACACAAACATTCTAATACGAGAACTGCGTGTTTTATTACAAAGAGAATGATCAGACAATCTGCCGGTAAAGATAAGTTTAACTACAATTATATGAGGATCCAATTCAAATCTAAATTACAAACCTATAATTGTATCCACAGTGTTTCCCTAAAAACATACTCCCAAGCAAAGAACCGTTATTTTATTTTTATAGTGCAGGAGTCCCATTTTTAAAGTCTACCTACATTATCACATTCTCCATCTCTGCAGCATGCTCTTTTCATCTTTTCTGCTGATATACACACTCTTACACTCCGTATATCCTCCACACTGCTCTCCCACTCAGAGGGGTGTCTCCTTCATAGTGTGAACAGTTATCCCATTGAGCAGGCAAAAGAGATGTGTTTTAAAAGGCCGTCTTTTCCTTCCCCCGAGGCTTTAACTGAACTTTCGGGTTTAAGTACATCTTTCAGTGCAGTAATAGGTGAAAGTGAAAGATATTCCAGCGCAGCCCGTATTTGAGATTAATCTGACACGTCGTAGTCTTAATATTAAATTATGCCCTGATAAAGCAACATGGCTGTTCTGATGGTGCCTGGCCAAATGGCTTAAGCCAGAGGGATGTTGTGTAAAACAATAGGATTTAGGGCATGGACAAAGCGCTCCCAACAAGCTGGCATGGTATGGAGCTAAGAGGGGGAGGATGCACTGAAGAGCCTCGTGAGCCAGTCCAGCCATCATTTCCATCCCATCGTCTGCACACATACGCACATGCGCCTGCACACACACACACACACACACATATACGCGCAAGCCATCCCCAGGCACAAAATCTGCACATCAAGCTGTCTGTAAGCAAATGGGCAAAATCTTTGCTGATCAGCCACATTAGCGCTCATAAGCATGCAGCTGAGGAACAGAGTGCACTCCAAAGCAAAAAAACAACTTTCCTGTAATGTTGCTATCCTACACAAATGTAATTACATAGTTCCTTGTGTAATGGCACAGTAGGATATCAAATGGATTACACATACATATACAATACATTATAATTTAGTGCAATCATGACTGTTTAGATCGGTTCAAATGTTTTAAGTCGCAGCTGCCAGAAACAAAACCTTTAACCTTTTTTCTAAACTTTGAATATAATTTAATGGATAATCCATTAATTAATCCTACTTTTCTCAAATTGTTTTTCAAAAACAGCTGTCTTATCGAGATTTGTTTGGGCAGCAACACTTTTTTATTCATATTCTCTAAGCACTTCATCCTGTAAAGAATCAAGGTGGGTGTGAAGCCTGCCGGGAGTCTTTGGATGCAAAGCAATAATACACCCTGGACAGGGCACCAGCCCATCACATGGCATGACACAGTCAATCACGCCTATGGACAATATTGAATAGCCAATCCACCTACCAGCGTGTGTTTTTTTGACTGTAGGAAGAAACCGGAGCACCTGGAGGAAACCCACCAAAATTTTCGCAAACTGTGACCTGAGACGTGGATTGAACCCACAACCCCTGGGAGCCCACGACCGCGGAGCTGCGTGACACTTACACTGCCATCACTGTTACGCGCTGCACAAGGTCTCAACTGAACCCGTTTGAGTAGTTTGGAATTTAGCACATAAAACCAATGTTGACTTTAGAGTTAGAAAACATCAGCCTTGACATTACAGACATGTCATGGAAAATGAGAAAAGTAGTTGATAAGTTTTATCTACTTAACTACTATGGAATAAGGACATCAATTCTGTTATACAGAGTTTGAGGAAGGAATGTCTAGACTAGCCAAAGTTTTTAAGGGGATAATCCAAGTATTTTACAACAGGAGCTACAGATGTGGAAAAAGAACAGGGGCATTCCTCGGAGCATCTCAATGCCGAGCATTTTACTACCATTAACAGCGACCCTTTTGTACGAAGCAGGGATTGTGTGTTGCACCGTGCTGTTTACATTCCATCAGTCAGTGGCTCCTGATATGAGTCCTGGTGGCAGTAACTATAGGTGTGAAGGCAGAATGAATGGTGCCCTTCATGAAGAAGTAATTGCCATGTGATTATAGCCCAACAAATCCGGCTGCAGCAAAGCCCCCTTTCATTTCCCCCGGCTGGTCGGAACAATGCGGCGGAGAGAGACCCCAGCATGAACCCATCCTCTCATATCTGATCAAAGAGAACATGCCAGTGCGGACCCCCACCCTGGACTGAAAAAAAGCACAACTGCCAGACCTGGAGGAATTACCTTAAAAAAAAGAGCCGTTTGTGGTCGTCTTAAAAGAAGGCTTTCATGCTTGCTTTACCTTTCCTCATCTTTCTTAGCAGCACTCAGTTCTGTGTTCTCAGAGCCACACTTGCCCACTTCTCTAAAAAACACTTCATATGTAGCCCAGTCTGGCTACATAACTTTTTAATACAAGACCACAGGACAGAGCAGTGGTCAACAACTATGCTCCTGGGCACCTATCGCCCTGCAGAGTTTAACTTTAACTAGGTGTGAAATAACATGCATGATTTTTAGTATTTCAGGTTTTATAAATGCTTTGATCCTATAGAGCGCTTGTTTTTATTATTATGAGCTTTCCGTTAGAACTGTTTTATTTGTTCAGGCATGAGGCAGCGTCTGTTCAGCGTGTGCAGAAGGCATGGTATGAATTCATTGTGCATTCTCCAGAACATCTCCTGATCTATTCAGACATGGGCTCACACGAATATTACCTAGACTTTGTACAAGGGGCTGGCGGGATAAATCCCGCGTAACGTCCGCTTCAACTATTCCAGACGTTCCAATTCACACACCCTGCACTCTGAAATGTTCTGGGTTACCGAGCCCGTGTGAAAGGGGCTTAATGTAGAGGTTATGTAGTTATGACAAACTCAACTGAAGCCTGAGCCCACATAAAGGCCCCAAGTGTTTAAGAGGTTAATCCAGCACCGCTGATCCAGCTAATTGTTATCTACAGGTATCCCTCATAAGCTGGATCAGGTAAGATCTGGGTTGAAGGCTCATGTCCAGGAAAAGGACTGCTGACCAGTGGATACATAACACTTTTACAATGACAGAGGAGTGTGTAGTGTGTAGAGTAGTGTGTAAAGTGCCAGGAACCCCAAAAACCTGCTTGGAACCATCAGCTCAGGCTTGTTATTTATTCATGCATTATTAATAATGGAGCTAACATGAAAGTTATGTAAAATGTAAACTCTGACAAAACAGACCATTAAGGGTTTAAGGGTTAAAAGAAAAAAAAGGAAAACACACAGAAAGAAAGCTTGAGGCCGGCCGGATCCTTTTGTCTTTCTGCATGACTGCAGAGCAATGCTGAACTGTGCTGCACCAGGGGTGTCTGCCTTGCCTGCAAAAAAATAAAGTGCACAAGGTGGGATGTGCTAGGTATGACTCAAAGGTCGGTGTGGGCAAATATTTGTCAGTTAATCTGCAAACAGGTTTCTGTTTTCCTAATCTGGATTACGGTCTATAATACATCCCTCAATTACTAACTAGAACAAGCCATGTGAATTGGAGTTATAATATGATGGCTTGCTGCAGTGTACAGCACTGTTTTTAATTAGAAATGTAGTACAAAACAATACAGCATCTACCGTGCCACTCACATTCATGCAAATGCGTCTCATGGCCTGCAGGCCTTTTGCTGAGCGACATCCTGTTATGGAAGACAGTGGTATTCAGAGGTGTGGGCTAAAAGTCTGCTCTCCCCCTGGCTTCTGGGGGACTGTCGGTAAGATACAGCCCCCCATCTGCTCGCCACAGCACACACACACACACACACACCTGTGAGCCATTTCCCCTTAAACATCTGAAGGCTCAGATATCCTTCAGCCTTCAAAGGGGCATAAAGTGAGATGTGGACAGCCTAATCACACTCGCTGCAGCCATAGCGCCCATTTACTACAGCAAAAATGCCTTTAAGGAGTTCTGCAAAGATCACTCGCTGATGTTCATTAAGCTCCAGCACTTCAAAAAAAAAAAAGAAAAAAAGAAAAAGAAAAAATGATAAAGGCAGTCATGCTCTATTAGATATGTAAGCAGATATAAAGAATGGTCTATGCTGCAGAAGCTACTGTGTTTTCCTACAGTCTTAAGACAGTGTTTCCTCACAGGCAGGATGGAAAGGCTACAAATTCATGATAACAACCTCAAAACCTCCGGGATTTTCCTGCTCTTCTCCAACAAAGGGTAACTCAAGCGAAGGCCTTGGACGTGCCTCGAGTGTCAGTTGATGTCAGCTGAGGTGATTTCATTTGAAAGGCCCAAAACAACAGCCCAAGACAGCTGAGAGGGGGTTTCCGAAGTCTGTGACAAGAAAGATTACCAAAGAGAACAGGAGTGAAGCCAAAAGCAAGGCCGAGCTGAGGGGAACAGAGTATTTCTAAAACAGTCCTTGTATAATGCTCAATTATTAGAACAGAATGAACCAACCGCCCTGTCGTAATCCACACACCACTGCAAACCACACATCACAAAGTACAAAGACCCTTTTGGTTGAAAACAACCCAGAAAAAACAAAGCACTGAATTTACTTCAGTCACATATATATCTTTTCCACATGAATTAAATATACGACAGCAACACAGTTAGAGCCGAATATATGTAACACGAAACACTTTTGTTGTCTTTTCAGCTCGTGTTGATGCAACATATATTATTCATGGTGAAATGATGTTGGTATCAAATCAATTCAATGAATCAGTTTTTCAGAGAACCACAGACCAATAGCATATCTCACTGTTCCCTATACACTCTACCGGAAACTGAGGATCACTACATATAACAGTATTACAGGGACCTCAAACTGTTGTTTTATACTGTTTTAACTTGGATTTGTTCATTTGTTCACATTGATAAGTATGTGACATGGTGCATTATTAATGTTCATAGTAACTTCTCTTGTCAGACGCCCTTGCCACATTGAGCCTAAGGACACCATGACCGATGTCAGTTGTGGGCCAGAGGGGAGTAAACTCCCCAGTATTGGGCTGTGGGGGAGTGCAACTGTGCACTCAGAAGAGATCAATGACCTCACTAATACTTATGAGGCTGAATGCAATCAAATTCTCATAGCTATGTTCCAATATTTGAAACACTTTCAAGAAGGTTCCAGAGGCAGTTGATCAACCACAGGGCCACTAACCCCTTATCAAGTCCCCTTGATTTCAGAAGAAACTTCAGGCAAATGTATAGACCTTTAAAGGCAGTTTTGGACATAGTTCTTTCTGCCCACTACAAAAAGCTCAATGCTTTGCATTCAGTTGTCAGACCTGCTGACATCTACATTTTCTACAGTTTAAGACAAGTGATCCTGATCCTGCTCCTAAAACACATACATCAACATGCCAGTATGGGTTATGAGGTCATGCTCCTGGGCTACTAAGGCCCATGATTACTGGTCTGACTGCTCTACAGGAGCCACAACACTGGATTCTCCACCACAAATCTCAACACAAACCTCTATGCTGAAGATAGATGACAAGGCATTTAAACTATAGACAAGCACAAAAAAACACCTACATCGGTGGTCTTTAATTTAAAACCAAGGCCATTTAGCAACAGCTGTCTTAAAAAAGACAAAAGCGGAGAAACTAAATAAATCTAACACTAGGCACAAATGAGCAGACCCTTCTGGAAACAAACAATCTATGTTTGAAAAAGCACTACAAACAACCCAAAACTAAATACTACATATTACTTTAGGCTGCCTGACAACCATTTATATACAAATACGACAAAAGCCAGAAACGTTGCTTCACTTTTAATTAAGGCAGCAAAGTCTTATCCCACGTGTTAACAAAAGTACACAGAGAGTTTTAAAGTCCTGTTTAGTGGTCTTTACATGTGAGATGCATATTTACAACAAGTTTTATTGGCAAGAATGTCATTGTAGCTCACATTCAATAGGTTTTCATGCTACATTCAATGTAATGTGGCACATGCTGAATAAGTTGAACAGGCACATAATAAATCAATTACCATCCCAAAACCAATATTAACTCATGATCAGAAGAGTTTGGCATAACATTTAGCTCACCATAAGTGTAGTTTGTAATAAGCTTCAGTTCACCATCTGTTTACCTCATAACCTACTACAGCATACAGGGAGATCTCAAGAACACTAAATATCAATACAAGTTTTACAAGGCATTTATCCCAACAGTAGACAAGGCAAAGCTTTATGTCCCTATTTATAGTATTACCAGAAAAATATACTGAAGCATTGTGTCAAAACAGAAACTAAACACACTCATCACTGAGTGTCACTTTTAAACTGAAGGGTTCCAATTATAGATAATACAAATCGTAAAAACATAATTAAGCTCATTATATAAAATTAAATTTAAAGACTTGCACCTATCCCCATGACTTGTTTGTTCAGAGAACTGGTAAAACTGAGTTCCACTCCCTGTGTTCCCGCAATGAAGAACCATTCTGCCATTTCATCTAATTACCTGTAAGTGAGGTGTCTAATTTCAGTTTAAGTCCTCTTTTACTTTCAGCCAACTTTACCACCCAGGCAGTTCCTGCAGCTGAACCCTGCTCATCATTTCTTATGTAAAATGAGTCCAGTGGGTTTTACTTATGACTCCACTGTTCTCTCTCTCTCTCTCTTTCTCTCTCTCTCTCTCTCCCCACTGTAGGCTCACTTGTTCGCTGATAGCTGTGATGCATGTCAGAGGGTGATGGCCTGCAAGACCTTTATTGTTTTCTGATTCGAAGCAGTGACTTCTAATCAGTCTATCATTCTATTGCATCAGGCTTCGGCGTCCAACACGCCGGCACCCTACAGCGCAGATGTGCTTTAATTATACATCAGTGCCATGAAAGGCAAGCTGAGTGCAAGCGATGGAGATGATTTCTCTGGGTTTGAAGGATTTGAATGGAGACATGAGGACATGGGTGAAACGTTCCTGATGAGAGATAAAGGAATATAAAAGGGAAAGGGCAGAAAACTGGAGAGCTCTCCTGGGTCTTCTGGGTCTTCCAGGTCTCTTCTGTTCGTCACCAGCAGAGGGAGTGAGGGGAATCAATTAAGCTTCCCATCTTTAACTGACAACAAAAAATATCAACACTTAGGGGCAATTCCAGGGTATTTACGTAAAGATTACAGGTCTTATATATTCGTTTATTTGTGCTTATATTTCCTCTTTCTCTGGGAAGTGTGTTTGACTGTATTCACTGTCTGAGAAAGACAAAAAAGCTTTGTAATATGTGGCTGCTAAATCCAAGTTTACTTTAGGTTATCTTAAAATCTCTGTATACGTTTTCTAAACGAGTCTGAAACAACCTTACATTTACCTTAAGCTACCTCAGTGGTCCGGATTGTGTTAAAAGAGCGGGTTTATGAATTATGCCTCAGTATGTACGAACAGCTCAGCCCTATTGGATCAATAGCGCACAGAGAGAGCCACGGAACCCATGCATTTAACTAATAAAGGGGTAGAGCAGAGCCCTGAGCCGCTTAAACACTGTGTAGCCTTTGCCTGGGATTAGTCACCCAGATCCCGGCGCTGCAGTAGGACACTGGCTGCACATGAAGCCACTTAACAATTCTGACCTGACGCAGAAAACCCCACACATATGTATGAATAAACTCAAGTCATTTCTGAAACGTCTAGAAACGAAGAAACCTCGTTCCTGTAAGACACAGTCCGCTGTGGGCTTCATTTATCGACTGAAGCAGCTCCACTTACGGCACTCTCTCGCCAGTTTATCTCCCGTCTGACTTTACCTCAGATACCCAAATATACTTCGCGTATTCAAAAACAACAACAACAGCAACAGAAAATAAGAAACGCAAACAGTACCTTAGTGGATTTAAAAGCTAACTGCAATTCGCCATAAACCAAACAACTGACAAATCCAACCGTCCACAAAAAAGGGCCAGCTTTCAACATCAGTATCCGCGAAACCTGATCAGTCTGTCCGTCTCCGCCAAAGGAGAAACCCGTTAAGAAGAAACCCCCGAATTCCCCTTCTTCTGCTTCAAGTGCATTAACAGTTCAGAGCTCCAAATGATAGGCATATGTCTTCCCCTTAGACTCTCACTCCACCGAAAACATTCCTTACCTTCGTATACAGGGGCCATCGGTGCAAGGGCTTCTGTTATTCATCGCAAAATATGAAGAGATGTTTCAGTTCAGAACTCAATAAAAACCTGCCATCTTGCGCCGCGGACAGAATCGCCGCTGTCTCCTGCATTCCGAGCCCAGTTCATCGGGGAGAAGAGAACAAGAGCAGAGAATAATCACATCCACAGCCGCAGCTTCAGCGCCGCTCCACGGAGCAATTCACAGCCGTGGTCTCAACTCTCTGCATCCGTCACCCTTAACGCTAACGGACCGGGACCTGGACCGGGACCGGGAGCACTTCTCCGGCTCAGACTCGGAGCCCAGCAGCAGCTCGCTCTCAGTCCACCGTGAGCATGACTCCGTCTCTGTGAGTGTGCGTGCGTGAGTGAGCGTGTGTGTGTGTGTGTGTGTGTGTCTGAGAGAGAGAGAGAGAGAGAGAGAGAGAGGAGCGGCTGCAAAGTTGCAATGGTGAGAGCAGAGCGAGTTTAGCCTAGCCTCCCAGCTAATCAAATGACTATCTCATCGATCGCAGACAACCACGGTCCCCCATTAAAAACACATTCAATAAATTTAAATTACATCAAAAATAAAATACAAATTATTTTTCATATAATGTAATATACATCTTGCATAACATTCGTAATATATTTGATATTATCATTATTGTAATTATTGCTTGAAATATAATCTCTCTCTCTCTCTCTCTCTCTCTCTTATATATATATATATATATGCGACTAATTTAATGTGGTACAGTGGAAGTGAAGTGCTACAATTTGTCCGTGTTTTTAATAGAGCACTGTGCTTGAAGTTATCTGGAATGACCCAGAATCTTCTGAAGAAATCCCTAGAATCAGTAAAGCTTGTAGTCAATGTATAATTGCATATTTAGTTATGCCTATTTATATTTGTGTAATTGTTACAATAATACTGCTAGTTGTTTGTTGTCCTCCTTACACTCCAGGATTAATGTGACCGCCAATCCTTTATACATGTCAATTGCACAAAAGTCTTACTTATTACTGTGCTCCCTGTTACAGAAGAGTACACTGTATATTGTCTATATTTTGTACATATTAAAATAATGTTGTGCAGCTGTAGATATAAATTACCTTTAAAAAATAACTTTGTGCCATAAATAATTTCGAGGGAAAATTTCCAGGTGCTTTTTTTCAACTCCAGAAATGTCGTGCTTGGATAATTCTGGGCTCTGTAGCGCATGTCTGATTGAGCTCGTCCAATCAGTGCGCCGGATTCTCTCAGAGTGAAGTGGGACGGAGTCGGATTACTGACACAGACAGGAGTAATCCGTCATTTACCACCAAAAAATCTACAGCGCGATTCCACCTTAAATGAAACATTACAATGTGTTCTTATAAAAAATAACACAGATCTATAGTTTACATATGAACTATACACGACAGAGATTTTATTCAACACAAGTAAATATGGGAATTGCTAAACAAACTGAAATGTAATCTAATTTAAAATGTAAACATGTAAACAAATGGCTTTATGTGGAGTTTCTATCCAGAAGCGCTGCTGTATCTTACCCACTGGTACAAGCACAACACACACTAACACACCTGGCAGTGTCATACCTGCTCTGTGGTGGTCCTGCTGGGGGTCCTGACTATTGAAGAGCAGAGTGAAGTATGCCGAAAAGGTGGAATACAGTCTGTGAAAGCACTGTATATATTGGTGCTGGTAAAATGGACAGTGAGTGTTGATGCCAGGTATATATTAATCCAGTGATCATTTAGTATGTTTGAATACATATTATTAAAATGTCTAAAATTAGGTACAACCCTAGGATCATTATGGAAAACCCAATGATAAAATATTAAGCAGGTAAACCCATAAATTAAAGGGCAATAGTGGCATTTGCATTTTAAAATTCTGTAGAGAGCTGGGCTGGGGGCTTTTCCATGCCTTTGTAAAGCTTTTCTTAATTGTCTGTTCAATTAAAGAGTATTCAAAATACACACTTTTTTCCACATTTGTTGCAAATAAGCAGCAAAAGTAGACATGTATAATCCTTAAAATGATGGAAAACACAAATTTATTAACCAGTGAATTTTAACAGTGTACAAGAATATTGGCCCACTAGCAAGCATCAGGTAATAAACGTTAATAAACTAATAATAAGTCATAAGCTCTTCACAGGCTGTTTATTGTAAATTAAGTTTTATATAATCCTTTACTGTAAATAGCACATCCATATATTTGGCATGAAAAAAGAAAAAAAGAACAAGCTTGATTTCAGACATTTTATTTCTCTCTCTCTCTCTCTCTCTCTCTCTCTCTGGTCCCAGTACGCGTTGAAATGTAGTTCAATTGTAACTCGTTAAAACTACATTTCCCATGAACACGTCACTGTCAACAAAAAGAGCCGTGAGCTCGCAGGGAAAGAGGTAGGTGCTAAGTGATGTAAAGTTTCTATAGCAATATCCGTTGCTGTTTACACAGAGAAAATGTAAGAGCTCGGTCTTCGTTTGTGGGCTCGGACTGGGCGGAGGGCAGGATCATTTAACGAATTTAACCTGTTTGTCCTAGCTGTTACATAAACTGGTTTCTGGATGCACTGAATGTGTCTGTTGCTCGTGAGTACCGCGAGACTCTGAGTTTAAGGTAGTATATATACAAAAGCTAAGGTACTGAATTAATTTTAATGTAGTTTTAGACCTAACTTACTCTTAACCTGTAAAATATCTCCAATTGATAACGCGAGTTGTAGAGATATGAGAGCTTGATCCTGCGGTTCAGTCGGCATAAAGGGGGATTCCACCCATATTCAAAATATATGCATAATTCAGTATCTTAGATGTAATGTAAATGAACAAATTCTGGTTTTAATGCGAGGTGATAGCTACTTTGTTTGTTTGCAGTAGCTTACAGACTCATTTACAATATAGGCGAAAGTAACCAGATATTGCAATATCTATAATACAAATCTAGCCATTTATTTGGGCGCTATTCTTCCAAAAAGTAGTAAACATACTGGCTTCTGGGCTTTATATGTTTAGTTGAATATACCCCCAAGTGAAAATCAAGTTTTCTTTATCTTGTTATCTTGTATCAAAAAACCAAAGCAGTTTATTCCATGACCGAACATTTCTGCTTTGAAACCACAGTGTTCTTACCTCAAACAGTTGGATTCAGACAGCCAGGGTTTCTTAAGTCCCAAACCTATATGTAACCAATCCTGTCAATTAACCTGGTGGTGAAACTTAGTTGCAGGCTTGTGGCAGAGAGGCTGGTGGAGATAGAAGCTAAGAGACTAATGGTATTTTCACAGATTTGTGCATATTATATGAAGGAAAACATGCAACATTTAAGCCAATTTTAAGGCGTTAGTAACTTCTAAATAACTTTTACATATGTCAGGTGTGAGGCATATGTAAGGCAGTAAGCAGAGTGGCAAAGTGAGTAATGGCAAACCTGAGAAACCTAATGTTGCTTACAATTAAATTAGCATTTATCTAAAAACCTATAGATTAGAATGACCTACGGTACCGGAACATCAACCACATTCACCCTGATATCCAAATACTAAGGGTGTAAGGTTCAGACCAAAAAAAGAAATTTATACACAGTTTCATTTTAATCCTGGTTTGGTTAGGGTTCACATCAACAAATTTATAATCCTACCAAAATAAGTTAAAAAAAAAGTTAAATATGATGCATTTATGATGCACATTTTCAAGCCAGTGTTCAGCACAATGCATTACTTATCAGGGCTGTATATAACTGGCTGTAATATTGCCAGCTGGAGACACAGCAAAAGTTGGTAACATGGATTTAAGAGTTAAACCAATGTTAAACCTGCTCATTATTTGCATTCAAAGCTTTCTGATCTCTGACAGTGTAGTTAGTATCATATATTGTGACATCATGTCCTGTGTCTGATTCATTTAGAGATGCCTTTGGTTTGTGCCTAAAATGAATGGTACCAGAGTTCGATTAGAAATAGACTGAGACTGCACCCACTCACCCGCTCTCTCTTTTCTCCACTTGTTTGGTGTGTACCAGAAATTCAAAGGAAGTGTTCACACTTATTCACACACTCACTCTCAAATCTCACTAGCGTTCTTTTTAATCCAGCCAAATTTGACAAGTATAAACACAGCCAAAGAGGATGTATCTCCCCATTTTGCTGCATTTTACTTGCTAGGTATTATAGTTTTACGTTATTAATTAATAAGCTTTATACTTTTTAATTATGTATTCATTTATATTGTGGCACCCACCACACCCCATGCATCAGTGGGTAGTCAAGGGGGTGGGGTCTATTATGCTTTGCAGTCTCCCTAGTAAGACATTTTGTTGTTATTTACTGCTGTTACTGTCAGCTATGGTAGTACGTTAACCTAACTGAGTTCATTAACTAGAAGTAGTGACCCCAAGCTTTTGAACATAGTGTAATACTCATGTCTTTGGTAATCTGTTTGTTTTATAAGTGGGTATTAGGCCATTTATGAGCTGTACCTAGTGATCAATGATTTAATTCAATTCAAACAAGAAATGTATGACAAAGGAAGTTTAGCACTTTATCTCACATTCATCTGAAGAATAAAAAGTCCTGGTTATACAAGACCTGACGTCAATCATGACAAAGTTATTTACTATGTAATCTTTACTATGTACTTATCTTCCCTTTAATTTGATTTATGTTATTTATGAAAACACAGGTCTGTCAAAGTTCACATCTACATCTATGTCAGTGTACATAATACACATTGTTCTATAATCAATTACATGATCTTGAACTTTGTGTTCTGCCTACAAACCAAGTGCACTTTGTAGTTCTACAATTACACAATGGAGTATATATGTTGCTGTGCATACTTTGTTAGTCCCCTTTTATTATTTTATTATTATTATTATTTATTTATTAATATTCTGGTTAGGACTACAATAATTTGGCTGGAGGATCATTCCTTGACATTAGCCACAGTAATGAGATAATGTTAATCAATTCACAGTTCAATGGTTTTAATTTTGTGGCTTATCAGGGTACATCATATATAATGATACTGATAACATATATTATATAAAAAAGAAAGGGATCTCTGGACATCTGCTTGTCCAATATTTCTTCTATTAATAGAGGTGTGTTCCCTCTGTTCAGCTGAAACAGCCTCTGCATTTATACGAAGATTTTACACTAAATTTTATAACATTTCTTTTAGGATATATTTGCACTATCAAGATCAGGTTCTTATGTTGGACGATTAGTTCTGGATCACAAACTCAACACCAGCTTATCCCGGGATTTCCATCAGTCCCGAGAACACATTTCCACAGCTCTATGAGCTGTCAGAGTTCTTCCCAAACAGGGTTCACTCTCAAACCGGGTTCCTTGAAGTCAATCCGAGGGAAAAACAGCTTTGATACCAACTTTAGAAACGTTTAAACTGCTTGGTTATATTAATTGAAGAAAAACTTTGAAGAAAAAAGTTTATGTGAAGTGTGTGGGACTGACAAACTTTTGTAAAGTTAAACAACCTTAATATAACTTAACATAAATGTTTTTCAGAGAATAAAATTGAAAGATTCTTTATGAAAACAAAATTTCACATTTCACAAATTTGATTCTTCTAAGGCTTTGCCCAAAGGAACTCTTTTTACTGTATGCAGTGGTAAGGGCATATGGTTGGTGAAGGAACGTCAAGAGTACTTAACTCTCAAACTCTTTCCATCCTTGAGATCAAGTAAGTTTATAATAGAAACAATCATTTATTTAAACCCCACAGAGGTCTTCCTTATTCTTATGACTATGTACTGTATACAGACATGTCATAATAGTGAATAACACTTAATGATTCAGCACATTTATTGAGCAGCAGGTCTTAGTTAATGACTTAATTATGGCCCTTTAGCAGTGGTGCTAAAATATAACTAAAAAATAACTATCAGCACTAAGTTTTCTAAGTGTGCCTTGGTTAAGACAGTTTGATCTTGAGATATTTTTTTGAAACAAGGCTTAAGAGTGCATTGGCATGCATTGTTCTTGAAGGTCCCAGTGTCACACAAAATGTTCTTATTGATATCTGCTCTCTTTTTGTGTTCTGCTCGTGACAGTGTGGAAAGAAAAGTCTTTTTGTAGTTTGGAGCATATTGTTTGGGGCCGTGACTGGTATTTTCCTCTGGTTAACCATTCACAGTTTTAAATGAAAGTGGCACCAGTGATTGTAGGACATTGTCAAAGGAAAGCCAGTGCTGAGGGTTAGTTGGACCTGTCATAACTGACAAACACAGTATAATTATATTTTACATTTGTAAATAGGAGCAAGACAGATTAATCTGTTGATCCCCTGACATTTTTGTTGGAGTCAGTCATCTGTAAGTGACTCTGCATGATTTGTATTAATGTTTCTGCTTTACTACAGTGTCAGAAAAACTGTGTGGTACATGCTTGGGAACATAACTGTACTTTACTTTATTATAATTGTAGGTTTAAAAATTGTGATGATTTCATATGCCCCATTTTATGTTGCGTTATTTAATACTGTTCTGTAATTAAAGATTACAAATATTCAGCTCTCTTCCTGGAGAAGAGACTATGATGTACCTTTAAGGAACAAAACTGGAATTTGAAACCACTGTTGTACCTTTAAAAATATATTTACACCTTTGTACCTTTAGTGACCAATAATGTACCTCTACCATACCTTTTTTTCCCCAGAGTGTACAAGTTTAATACACAAACCACAATGGATTCTCTTTGGCAGGTTTCCTGTGGATTATATTCAGGCGAGGTTATGGATGTGGCCACAGGAATGCTAAAGCTGTTTGGAGTTGAGGCCAGTGGATTCTCTGTCTCACTGGGACTTTTCCTGCTCTTCCTTGTTCTTTTGTACTGGTGAGTAAAGGGCTTAGTCTTGCTCTGTTGCTAAAACCTTGCACATTATAATTTCATCACAAAATTCTGTAGCACCATAGACACAACCAGACATTAATGAGCATGGGCATGAGCCCTGACATTAATGGCTGATGCATCATTTAGTCCAGTGTAATGTTTGCACGTTTGTTCATTCCAAAGGATTACACTGCACTTTATACTCAAGGGGACATTAAAATATCCTTCTGATGCATATGCTGTGTAACATTGGGATTATAATTTTTGACGTGTCTTGTGCTTGAAAAAAAAACAACACAATTTAATGTTTATACATGCTTCAGTTGCATCAGCTTTCAATCTGCAGTTTCCTTTGGGGTCAGTAAAGTATCGTCTTCTCTTATCTCATCTTAATCCATTTAGACACAAGGGCAATATGGTTTCTGTCGTTTGGTTGCATCATATGAAGAAGCCATTTGTGGCAAAGACAGAAGCCGGGAAAGAAAACATGACAGAATGTTTTACAATATGTGGCACTCCAGATATAAAATGGATATAGTGTGTCACAGCAGCACAGCACCAACCCACAAAAAACTAGAATGGAACCAAATTCACATGTATGTTTTTTTTAGCTAACATATGTAAATGGCTAATTTCAGTTCAGTAAAGACATGTTTGGACCAAGAAGCTATGATAGCAGACATGTCAGTGATGTTATGTAATGTAGTAAACCTAATGCCAAAGAATAAAATAAGAGGAGCATGCTGCCCAGTGGTTTTGAACATGGTAAAAATAGCGCTAGGCTGATGCTAAATTTGTTTTAGGATGGTTTAGGAGTAATGAAGTCGTGTGGATTTTAAATCTGCGAAACAGCAATTCCTGAAATACCAAGTTTTGCCGTGGTAGGAAAAGTGAGAATTTAAAAAATTAATATAGACAGCAATATACAAAATAAAGAGATCATAACATTGTTTAATGATGTCTATTTTATTGGTGGAAAAATATATACATATAATTAAAAGCTTTTTTTAATAGCTTGGGTTGGGACAGCTTCAGGGTCCTGGATTTATGGGCCCTTTCCCCAAGGCTTATGCTGTATTCTCCTAATGACTGTGTGGGTTTTCTCTAGGTGCTTCAGTTTCCACTGGTTAATTGGATATGCTAAATTGTTCACATGTGTGAATTTATGAATAACTGGGTGAGTGTGTGGTGCCCTGTGATTGACTGGCACCCTGCCCAGGGTGTGTTCCTACCTTGCACACCCACTGTGACCCTAAACTAAAGCCCTCTGGTGGAGTGTTGAGTTCAGAATATCATACAAGTTCTCAATATGAGAACATATAATGTTAAAGGACAGCTAATTTGCATGTAATCCAACATTGCTTTTTGATTATTTTTAATTTTTCAGGACTTTTCAAATATTTAAAAATTCTGACTCATGTCTAGGGAAGAAAAATTATGTTGTCAAAAGAAAAAACAAACTTTTTTTTTTCCTTTCACACTGATTAGACAAACTGCTGAATATACAGTTTAAAGCAACACTGAAATTACAACTTCAAAATATTTGTAATGCCCCACTGGCCTGTAATAGGGAAAATAGCACCTTTGTCATTGCTACCCTAGGTTCAGCACTGCAGAAACTGCACTATGTAACTTTTGGAGTCAAGCAGAAAACCACTCCTCCACTTGATTTCAATAGAGTGCTGTAAAATTGAATTACACTCTGCAACTCTAGGGGGTGTCCAGGAGCAGAAATATAAATCTTAACCGCTTTAAATAACTTAACAAGAGAAATGGAAACAATGCAGAAAGCTGTGGGTGGAGCTTATGTGAGGTTAGACTGTGAATGCAGTCAAGCTGGCTGTATTTTACACATGTACAGATTCTATATCAACACATGCTCAACTGCTTTTACATCAGGAGAACTCAATTAACAGACATGTTTACACTTTAAATGTGAAAATGGCTGTATATAGATAAGTGTTGCATTGTACTGGCAAGTGTAAACAGTGCCATAGAAGACTCAGCTAAGATTATAGTAATGTAGGACCTAAGCTTTTCCCTTAGACTTAGTGTAGAGAAATGATTGCAGCTTTTATATTTGCAGTAATGACCAGGTCTACTCCGAGGTCTGCTAATGATTAATTGATTTTATAATGAGAATACGAGCTGCACACACTGGAACGCAGGACTGTAAGGTCATAGAGATGGTTACACTGTGCTGTTTGTAGCAAAATACTTTAGTAAAACACAGGGCTGGACAATAGGTCATAGATTTATTTTACCATAATTTTAGGTTTCTCAGTCACCTGTGATGCACCCTGTAATGCTGCAATACTCCAGCTGAATGGTTCTAGTCAGTGAGTGAGTTGCTTATGCAGGGCAGTTGTATTTCTAAGACACTTAGATCCATAGTCAGATCTACAGAGGTCCAGATCCAGAGACTCTATATGTTCTCTTCAGTCAGAGAATATCAGTCAGAGAATTCTTAGATTCTTTGTAATGCATTCTCTTATAGTTTTGTGACTTGCATTTATTTTTACTACAAAGATCAAAAGTTTATTACAGTTTACCACATGGAGAAATATTGCTGTCCTCTGGGATTGTAAGGTTTTCAAGAGTCCCATTTTAGACCAGTTTTGTCTATTTCCCTGCCTCTTCCTTATGTAAGTGAATGATCTTATATTAAATCTGTTCATAAATTCAGAAAAATGTTAAATGACCTGAATCACAATTCTGAAAAATGGGTCATTTGTAATGGTTATTTGGACTGGAATTTCATTAAACTTGTCTTTGCCTTTTATATAGTACCTCTTTTGATTATCAAGCACATTTATTGTAGCAACACAAAATGTGGTCACAGCTGTGACCCAAAAGTTAGGCTGTGGTCAATGTGAGCTGAATTTCTAGGCCACTATGTCACAGAAGTCTTTTCTAGTCAGAAGCATTCCTCAAATTCGGCAGAAAATGTAACCTCCATAATGACTGTTTCTGATGATGTAATCAGAGTATCCTTCACACTCTTCTGTCGCTTGGAATCATTGACTCTGAAAATTCAGTAGAAATACTGGCAGATGAAATTCCTTGTACACTACATGTGTTTAAAATAAAAATAATTAATTTAATTCATGTTGAAATTTACAGTTAGCTATCCCTTTAGTTCTATTTAAGGGTGTGTAAATTAAATTCAGGGTGTGGAATGTACCTGCCCTCAAGAGTTTTGTTGCAGGATAGCTGTTAATTACCAGCAAAGTTATATTTTGTCTGTAATATCACATCTTTTCCATTAGTGATTTGACTGCAAGCTTGCTGTCATTCACATCAACAGCACATTTGCATTCATGGTGTTTGACAGATCTTATCCAAAGCCATTTGCATCCTAAATCATGTCATGACTTTTGGCTAAAGCAGTGTTAGAAGTTTTGCACCTGGATTCTTATCGGCTTAGTGTGGTGCACTTGCTCAGGATGAGTATTGAACTCTGTCTCATGGTGAGCAGCAATGTGAGCTGCTACACTATATCAACTCCATACTTTCCATCAAACACTAAACCATATTACATACATATTTCCTCCATCAAATTTTGTGCCAACTCCATTCCGAAAGATGACACAGCAAACTCTGGGAGACAAGGAGCCTTCATTAAACACTGCTACATAGCATCCAAGGTCTTAGAACCCAGCTACAGTAACCATGAGGAAAAATCACAGTCATTTTGGCTCAGTCATAAATGAGGAACAACCTGTTCTTTAATAGCTCAGCCAATTAGGGGAAGGAAGTTTCCCTCTCTCTCTCTCTCTCTCTCTCTCTCTCTCTCTCTCTCTCTCTCTCATAATTAAGAACTATGAACTCTTTTACCCCTAACTGGGTAACAGTGTTGAATTGATTTACTTTTCATTCGCCTTTTGCTCATTACCTTCTGCATTTTAAGTGGCTAGTTCGGCACTGATGATCAGAGAAGCAGTGGTTACTCTGTGTGCTGCTTTTTAGTTTGCATAACACCATTTCAAGCCTTTAAATATTTAACGACATGGAGAAAGAACATCTTAAGACTTCCTAAATGCAAGACAACTGTGATTACCATCAGGGAGGTCTTTTAGTATAAAGCACATATAAAGCACAGCTTAAAAGGGGGTATATTTAACTTTCAGATGAATAACATTTTTAAAAATATCAGAGCTTAGAATATTTATCAGAAAAAATCATGAAAACTTCAAGTGAAATAGTGAGGAGATCACTGTGAGATTAAATCCTGTTTATGAGAGTTACAGTGTTTGATGTTACATATTTCTGGAGTTAGGCTCACAGGAAAAAAATGGTCCTGTTACAGCTTTGCACACACTTGGTTGTTTGGAACATGTAAATTCCTGTCCGCTGGCAAAGGCACAGCTACCATTCACATTGGACTGAAGGAGGTTGCTTATGTAAGGGCCTCTTACGCTGTCATCTTGCAAATTAAGATTTATATCAGAGGATGTAACCCTCGCTCATGAAGGCAACCATGACACTGAGGTTAAAAAAGACAAGCTTTAGGAAAGGCAGTGTCGATAGGCTGTTTTGGCCTGCCTCCAGGGCAGAAATAAGCCACATTAGAGGATTAGTCTCCGGGTTTGAAACTTCACTGCACTGTAAAATATAAGCCTGGTGTCCTTGAAACCACGCTTGTCAAACATGTTTCATGCTGCGCACTTCTAAACTATAAACTGTTACGGCAGAAAACTTTCTGACTGACATGGGAGTGCAGATGCCTCTGTACAACTTCCAGCTGTAAAGCAGAGTTCTCCTTTACTCCATTCAAGTGAAGAAAATGCACACTTCCCCGAAGCGTACAGTGTTTCCCTGGCACATGTCCCTCTCCTGTGGAGCAGCAGATACATTCTTTTTCAGATTGCTGGGATGTGTGTGAATATACAGTCATGTACAAATGTTTTCACACCCCTGGTCAAATTACATTATTGTGGGTTTTTATTATTTTATTTATTTATTTTTTTTTTATTGAAAAGCTCAATTTGCCCTCTACAGAAAAAAAAACAAACATCAAATTTCTCCGCAAATATTAGTGTATGTTTATTAAATTGTGCAGTAAAATTTACTTTTTCTGCAGTTGATGTTTAAGATTTTTTTTCATATAGAATCATGAATAATATATGATATGACTAGGATTCTCAAACCTTGGCATACAGCATTAACACATACACATTTCATAGAAAAGCATGCAATGAAATGAGAAGCTCTGGAGCAGCTAAACAGGAGTTTAATGTCACCATACCCAATCTTTATCTACAATGTTATAAGACACTTAGCAATGGGCTCCAAATGATAGAATTGTATTCTCTGGAGTGATGGGGCTCCATCCAATACCTTTGGGATGCATACTAATGGATTTTGTGATGCAGAACTAATCATCTGGTGTTACCCCATTAGTGTTCCCACAAATCAGAAGAGTAAAAAAATGTTGCTTTAGGAAAGAGATACAGACTATCTTTTTATACTTTTAATGTAGAAGAAATGTTGGATATGCAGATGACCACAGACCATAGAATGCCATCTACAGGCTATTACAGTTAAAATGTCCACGTGTATTTGTGAAAAGATTGAGTTTTAAAAATCAGTGGAAATATAACTCATGTTTCATGAGAAATTATTTTATTAAAATCAAATCAAATCAAGCACCTCTGAGTGGTGTTATTGAAGATTGGAAGCATTTAGGAACCACAGCAACTCAGCCACCAAGTGGCAGGCAACATAAATTTACAGAGGGGTGTCATTGAGCACTGAGGTGTGCAGTGAATAAAAGTTGTTAAGGCTCAGCTGACTCAACGACATTAGAGTTCCAAACCTCCTCTGGCATTAATATCAGCACAAAAACATCACAAGCTTCACAGCATGGGTTTACAAAGCTGATCAGCTGCATGTAAGCATTACATCACCAAAGACTTTGTGGGAGAAGGCACTTTTCTGTTCCAGCATGACTTTAGGTTTTTTCTGAAGGTAAGGTAGATGTTCTCCACTTTCTCTAGCTAGTATTGTTTTTTTGGTGTGTGTGTGTTAATTTGGTCTTGTCAGCTCCTGAAATTTAAACACGCTGCTAAAAAAGCACATAAATGTGAGTACGGTACAGTTGTCTCATTTTATTTAGTTATTTCTTTCCTTTTTGCCAGACCCCCGTCCGGGCCAGCCAAGAAGAGGCATATGTGCTTACTGACTGACTGACTGACTGACTGAAAACTAATGATGAAACGCGCATGCGCGAGTAGTAATTATAGAACTTAAGGTGGCACCACTACAACGTCTGTTGTTAGTTCAGCCATATTTCACATTAGGATTCATGAACTGAATTTGGAACTGTTCGACGGTGACCAGAGGTCATCTTTCCCTGGACAAGTACTCTTTTTGGGACTGTGTCAGAGAGTTGAGAGGTGAATTGGAACATGCGCCGCTTCAGTGCTGTAAGTCCACCATCACCTCGATGAGCAGCTCAGTGTTTTACTGGAGCCTCGAACAGAAATGTGTTGAACGTTGTTGAGGTAATATTTATCATAGTCTCTTCTTTATGTTTGGAGAATGTGTCTGTGACACAGCCTTTTGTTTGTTACTATATATTTATATATTTAACAAACAGAAAGTCATCTTGTCTGTCCCTATAACGGCACAAATACATGGAGACAACTCACCATTACTAACTTTCTGACGAGTAAATTACATCTGCTGAGCTTTTTGTTTAACTTTACACAAAAACAGGCAAAATCTTCAGGTTAATTAAAGTCAGAACACCAGAGCGAGGTGTTACTCAAAATAAATGGGGCTATGAATTTGTTACAGCACCATTTTATCAGTCTTCTAGAAATGTAAATCAGTACATAAATATCTAGTTCCAGCGATGTCCTGTTACTTTATCAAGAATAGATTACTTGGTTGATAAATTGTTAACATTCTTGGTTTTAGAAATGTTCAAAAACTAAAATGTTATCTTGTTGCTTTCTGGTAAACAAGTTGCTTTATTGTCATCTCAACACAGTGCTTCAGTTTTGTAGCTTTTTATGAACACAAAATAACAGGCTTTCCATGATTATACACACACTGTAAGCGACTGACAAGATAAACTATTTTCATACTTCGATGTTATTTGTCATTGTTGTAAACAAAGACATTGGTATGAAGCACCAAAGTTTCTTCAGACCTTCCAAAGACAAGGGTATGTATTTTGGGCTTTCCTGTTTTTGAAATGCCAGAAAAATCTCTGTGACAATGGCTATATGGCTAATGGTGGTCCGGCTAAACTAGGCTTGCCTAGTTTCTCTTTGCTCTTGTTTTTTCCCCTGTTGTGTCCGGACCTGGACCCAAATGTAACACAGTACACAAAGCAAAATCCATAAAGGCATGTTTGGTTGAGTTTAGTTTGGAAGAACTTGACTAATCCACAAAAAGCTTGAACTCACCCACACTGCACAACTTTGGGGTGAACTACAATAGACACTGCCAACCTATGGAGTAAGTTTACTGTCAAAAATAAATGTGTGCATGCTCATATACTGTCATACTTTCATACATAAATATTTAATTTGTATACAAAAGTCTGTTTTGTGTGTGTTTTGTATGAATACAACTTCAAAAACATAAGATTATAAAGACTTACGCATACAACTTCTAGATTACGGACAGGAATTGGAAAGTGAGAAAACACTCAAAAATACGTCACTGGATTCACAGGCAAGATGCATAGAGCAGAAGGCCAATCGATTCGATATAGTGCACATGCGTAGTCTGCTGCGTCTTGTTTTGAACTGGTGGAAGAGGTGTCAGATGAAAGCTTATGGTGTCCCCTTATGCTCAATATATGTTATTTTACGATTATATGGTATTTACCTGGATTGAAGTGTATTTGCATATTAAAGCCCCATCTCTATGTTTTATTTTATTTTCATGAGGTAACTGATGAATATAGTGGAACAAGGAGAGTTAAACAGACAGATCAGAGCTTGTTAGTTTCAAGGATTACATATATATTATAAATCTGAACACTTCACTGAGTAATACTTTGTCAGTTCAAAATCCCAAGAACCAGCCCATTGATTTGATGAATGATTTATAACTTTTACGTGACATTTATTTTTGTACAGATTATTAATTTCCATTGCCTTTCATATTTCTGTGTTTTATTTTTGTGTTTTATATTTGAAGCAGATTCCTCATTAGTTGTCCACATTTTACATAATAATTCTGCTCCGATGGAAAGAGGATAGTTCCAGCTTTTATATGAGACCTTCATATTGAATCTGTCTTACAGAGTATGAAATTTGTGAAGTGAAGAACATGAAGAATGTTCTCATGAAGAAAGTCTAGAACCACCAGTGTGTAGAATTATAAACTTTTATTTTAGCTGATAACTATATTCATGAAAAGGACACATTTTTTAAAAGTTACATCATTTGAATTGTAGTTAATTTTATTTTGGTCATTTGTTTTTATTGTTTTTTTGTTTTGTTGTGATTTTTCCTGCTTGTGCAATATGAAGCTTATGTGCATTGAAATAATAATAATAATAATAATAATCTTAAAAAATAATAATCTTAAAAAAATAATAATCTAAAAAAAATAATGATCTAAAATACAACATATAATGTATTTTTCTGTGGTTGAATTACAATGCCAGATAATAGAAACATTCCCATGTTCATTAAATATAATTAAAATTCTATGAGAAGACAAACCATATTCAATTTCATGAAATTTAATGTAAAGATGATTTTATAATCCATTTAAAATAAAATGCAACCCACCACCTCATGTTAAATTATAATGTTAAAACACAGTATACATACAAGTCTTTAATTTCACACAAACTGATTATACATGCGCGTCCACAGAGAGTCAAAGAGTTTGGGAAGTCGTATCCGTACAAAACACACACAAAACAGACTTTTAATTTTACAAATTAAATATTTATGTACGAAAGTATATGAGCATGCACACATTTATTTTTGACAGTAATTTTACTCCATATCAACCAGGCCCTCTCATCCACCGCCAGTATCTGACCTCACAAATGCCCTTCTGGATGAATGGGCAGAAAATTCACACAGGCACACTCTAAAGTCTTGTAGATATATATATAAATATTATCCTAATCTCGGATATGATAAGCCATAATTTAGGTCAGTTGATTTGGCAGTGCTAAAGAATGTGCTGTACAGCCAGCTGAGCTCCTTTGTGATACAAGGCAGATTGCTGAAGCTGGACTTTGGTATAATCTAAGCTGTGTCATTTCCTGTGCTGCTTACTGGTTTCCGCGCTGGCATGGTGCTACTACAATGCTCAGAATACAGCTTACTCTTTGTGGACTTGAGAATTCCCCTTCTATGAAATGTGAGAATATTTTGAATATGTGCTAATCACTGACAAGGCAAACTGTGGACCAGGGCCCTGTGCCAGTCCCTGAATCTCTCTACTGGCACGACAGGGTGGAGAGGATGACATATTCACACAGATCTGCTCATAAAATCTGAGAAACAGAGGAGAGTCCATCTGTCTTTCCACTCTCGCTGTTTGAACAACTGGCACGTCTTCAGAAGGTCATGCACTCCGATATGATATCAGGTCAGATGTGGTCAAGCAGAGAACAGGGTCCCTTTCTTTTCCTGACACTCTCTCTCTCTCTCTCTCTCTCTCTCTCTCTCTCTCTGTGTCTCTGTCTCACCCCCACTCTTGTCCTCTTGGTTTTGGGTCAGGAAACTGTGTTATTTCTGGATGCTTTTTTAGAGAAAAATAAAATTCAATCATCATAAATTACACAGTAAAACCACTAAACCACTCTCAGCAAGCACAGAGTGGAGAGTAGGTCTATAAGCTCTGAAACACATAGGATTAAACCTCCCTCCATCTGATTTTGATATCCTTTTTGGCATGGTTGGATGCATAAGGTGCATATTTATGAACATCAGAGCAGGGATAGGGTAAATGCTGTGGTGACTCTGTGCATAACAGTCATGATGACCAACCATGAAAACAGCATTCTCTCTATAACACACATCATATGTACTCAATCTTATTACTCAAGCTTACAGCATATATGGCATGACTAGTGATTATGATTAGACTAGTCTGGTGTGCTGAAAGCAAACTGAATGCTTTAAAAAATGTTTCTTAACAAGAATAAAAATAGCACTTTGAGGTTTCTTTGAAATGTAAAGTGCATTACAAATAAAATGTATTATTATTATTAGAATGTCAGTATAAGTTATGGGCAGCCACCCATGTTAACCTTCCTGTAGATTCAAGCATGCTTCAGAGATAACATTTCTCCAGACCTCCAAGCTTTAAAATAGACAGATAGATAGTAGTCTCAGAACATTCTTTGTGAACACAGGCACAATCACAAAACACTTAAACAGCAACTACAGCAAAATAACTTTGTATTATATGCTTTGTACTTTATATGAAAATCCATTTTCAGCAGGATGAAGAAACAACCTTTTCCCCTTAAATTTTGTTTCTAGATCTTTCATTTGGTTGTTAAAAAGCTATTTGTTTTCTGAGACATTGTAATTTGAGCTGAAAACTTTCATTTGTCAGTAACGTACAGGATTGTTTAATATAACATTAAATTATGAAGTAATATTTATGAGAAAATGAGACCTTTAGATATTTCAATTTTCCATTTCTGTGGCAACGCACTAGTCTGGAGCTACAGGGATGAACTGAACTTGGGATTCATATTGAGTGCATTTGAGAGCGGTTCAATACTGTACAGTTTCTCTTTAATTTCACTCGGCATATCCTGCTTGTTTTCGAAATGTATGATTTTAAAATTTTTACTTTCACTGTGACATTTGTGCTGCAGCCTGCACAAAGTAATGAGCAGCTTCAGTAATCAAAGGATTGCACAGCTCAGAGAGTTTCAGTGCATGATTTGAAAAGTCAGAAAACAGCAAGACATTATTTAGGCAGAACTGGTTGTTATTACACTTTGATGAGTGTCAGATTTACAGAACTTCTGTTTATGCATCAGTTTTCCTGAAATGACTTTGTTTGGGTTTTTATTTTCTTTGGAGTAAAAATGATTAAGATTAATGAAATAGAGCAGACATTAACAAATATTATTTTTTCTGCCTGAAATGAATAAATAGATTAGAAAAACTCTTCTCTCTCTCTGAGTATAAACAGTGGCAACCTTGCTGCCAAGTGATAAATAGCACACAGTCTGTATTAACTATAAGCTTTGGTAAATTGAGTAGGTAGTTCATTATAATAATCTCATGGTTCATTATCATAAATTCTAAAATGAAGGATATTAATAGGTAGTTTGTTCTCCTTTGTTGCAGCAACAGCTTCGGGAAGGTTTTACAATTAACGTTGCAACATTTCTGTGAGGATTTTATGTCATTAAACTATGAGAACATTAATGAGGGTCAGGTCTGATGTTAGGTGATTAGTTCTGAATTACCAAATCCTCTCCGAACTTGTCGCAAAGGCAACAAGGATCGTGCTCTATCCCTGCAGACAACTTAATTTCACTACTCCACAGCCCCATTCTGGGGGGTATTATACCCCTCTGCATGACACTTAGCTTTAAGCATGGTAACCTTAAGCTCACGTGCAGCATTTCTATGAAGATTATATGCTTATAAACAGTGTGTGCAAATTTGAATGTCTGTCTCAATAATGGATGCATCTTGAAGTAGCTGAATTCAGTCATTTAATAAAGCAGTGGTTCCCAGAGTGGAGCTGGGGAGCAGAGGGGCTATTGCAAGGTAAATAAATGAAATGCAATGCATGTCACTTGTAATAATTACACTGTAAATGTGATTTGTCATGTTATATTATTTTGTTCATTAGGAAGTTGCAGTTTGGTATTAATTACAGGGTAGTTTGGTAGCAAAAGATGTTTATCGGAGTGGGGTGACTCAAAAATATTTTTATGTACAAAAGGGGAACACTGCAAACAGTGTTTGGGAACCACTGATAGCGCAACAGGTGATGTCACTCTCAAACCCCTTTTAGGTTCCTGTGGTTGTGGGTTCGAGCCTTACTCCGGATGACTGTCTGTGAGAAGTTTGGTGTGTTCTTCCTGTGTCTGTGTGGGTTTCTTTCAGGTGCTCAAGTTTTCTCTCACAGTCCAAAAACACGTTGGTAGGTGGATTGGCGACTCAAAAGTGTCCGTAGGTGTGAGTGTGTGAGTGAATCTGTGTGTTGCCCTGTGAAGGACTGGCGCCCCCTCCAGGGTGTATTCCTGCCTTGAGCCCAATGATTACAGGTAGGCTCTGGACCCCCCGTGACCCTGAACTGGATAAGCGGTTACAGATAACGGATGGATGGATGGATGGAAGTTTTCTCTCACAGTCCAAAAACGCATTGGTATGTGGATTGGCGACTCAAAAGTGTCCATAGGTGTGTGTGTGTGTCACCCTGTTGTGGACTTGCGGCCCCTCCAGGGTGCCACCTTGCGCCCAGTGTTTGTTGGGTTAAATTGGTCCAAAGCCTACTCTAAATCACTGGGCGCAAGACACATTTCCACATACGTGACCAAAATTACTTGGGATGAAATCTTGTTACATTGACTTCCACTGATTCTCTTCTCTTTTTTTTCTCCAGTAAAGTTGTTATTTTTGAGATACATCTTTTTCTTTGGACAGCAACAATATACAGCATGGGCAGTTTGTTCTTTAGAACGATGGGTCAAAGAACCAAAAGGGAAAGGGAGGGAAAGTTTTTTTTTTCTCTCTCATTCTAACACAGTATTAACCAAACTCTGCCAGACGGTCTGTCCCACTTCTGACTATCACAGTCTACTCGGCGTTAGGTTTAGTTCCATACAGTCCTGCCTTTTTTTGGGCAATTTAACCATAAATCTCCTCAGATTGCTAACATATACTCTCATTTGTTTTTGTCATCATTTGAATTGTTTTGTCATACATAACCTGTTCCAAATTTCCCCAAATTCTATTCCCTACATTCCTATTAATATAGCGCATTATATAGTAGTAAATAGGGCACTGATTACTTTCAAAAAAAGAGAAAGCTAGTGGTTACTGGTGGTATTTGTATGTGAGGTGACCAGAGAAATAAAACTCTTAAATTGGGTGACGTGTCAAGGTAGTTCCCTGATTAGATTGTAGAATGCAATATGTCAATTATCTGGATGGCTGGCTCTGATTTAAACAGTGAAAAGCAGTCATTGCAACCATTGCCCCACCTAAGAGATTTGACAGGAGCCACCACTGATATATACATTACATTTCTTTCTTTTAGATATTCATGGGTATACTCCATGTACCAGTACAAAGGAAAATAATGGTTATATATGCTTGTGAATGGTTTATTTCAGCTTTTTAGGAATGAGTTCACTAATTCTAATGAATCCATCCATTAATTTTAAGGTATGTGTACACATTGTGGACCTGGTATATGATACTTTTGTGAGAAATGGAATCCCTAATCAGGAGCTCATAGAAACATTCTCTGACTTTCTCTGCCTTCTTTCCTTGCCAGCACATGCTGTAGCTGTAGGCCAGCTGATGGTGATTGTATCAAGCTGTGGACAGCTGACTTGGCAGCCTAGCATTTGTGTGGCCAGATTGACTTTCTTTGTCATTGGAACAGTTATTGTTTAATTGGGGCTTCTTGGACAGCCCATCCATCACAGATGTTAATCATATCAAGGGCTCCCACATCCCTGAGAACCTGCTACACACCCAGCCTTTTCCTTAGCATTGGGCTTGTAATAAATCTGAATATTTTAACCTGTTCAATTTCCCTGAAACCCACCGTCACAGAGAGGGAGCTCAGATCTGAGCCCAGGACTGCTGCAGCATAGTTAATGGGGACTGGAGCCTCATCAAGACACACAGCTCAGTTATCTTCACACCTCTTGTGTTACTGATGAGCTGAATACGAGCGAGCTGTTGATTGAGTCTCAAAATGCATGACGGTAAATGCGGTGAGTGATAATCAGCCCCGCTCTCCTGCCAAGCTCTTGACTGGGTTTGCAGGGCCGGGCTGCTGGAACATCACTGCTACGACACTGATACGTAGGGCTGGGCAATCTAATCCACATAATCTTGCCTATATCAATATAATCAATCATTTTTTTTATAAATTTATTCATATGTTCCACCCTGTATATTCATGTACTTTTCCTTTAAAATTTACAAGCATATTTTCAGTTGATTCTGCCCCATCCCATCCGCCATATGGAAGCACCATGTAGGAGAACCTATACACAGAGGCAAACCGAGCAACTTGAGCAGCCCCAAGCAAGAATAGAAAAAAAATATGCCAGCTTTAATACTTGATTATATTTACAGTACATGCCATGGCAATGAACTATATGGACAGAAATATCTTCAATTAATCTTATTTGAGGTAAAATGATATTTATTTGTGGTCAACTAACACACCACTGCCACATATATCTCAGCACCACTGATACACTTCCCAGCTTCACATACAGATGGAAAGTCTGGAAAAATGTGTGCTGTGATATGACTTTATCACCTTTAACTGTGAGGGAATAGCTTTCAGAAATTCCTCTCCATTCTGGATCTTTCTGTCTTTAATAAGATCAAGTTGGATAGTGCTCTCATGTGAGGGAAATCTCAGTTCTCAACGTGCAGTCCTGGACTTAACATTACAAACCCCTGTTCTCTATTTTAAAGATTCTTTTCCAGTCTTTACTTATCTGTCTATCTATCTATCTGTCTATCTATTTATCTATCTACATCCACTCTTTCTCATCGTTTTCCCTACACCCAATCTCCCAATTTATTTACCACTGTTTCTCACACATTCTCTAACACTTTATTTCTTTCTTTAACCCAGCCATCTCTCTCTCTCTCTCTCTCTCTCTCTGATGGAGAGAGGCAGACAGCTCTGTGTGGTCCCTGCTGAAGGCTGGAAATAGCAGAGTGTTTTTGCTGTGTGGAGGCTCAGGAGAGCAGGCCTGGGATTTAGAGAGGTGTTATAGAACTAGAGGGATTCATATGACTAACATAGACCTAGGGGATGTCAAAGCAGGGCCATTCGCAAGTCTGCATCACCTCTATTTTTGTTATTGTTGTCTTACAGCTGACTATACGCATGCACCTGTACACTTGGTGCACTCCAGCTGCACAGTGAGCCAGTGACAGAACATGTTCTCTTTCCTTCTGATATGCTTTTTTCCTCTTCGTCGTTCTCTTCTTCTGAATTCAAAGCCACACTTTTCAGAGCAAGTGCATGCCGAAGGATGTTGCTATAAAGCTAACCAGACATCTAGTGCAGAGATAGCATGCAGCCCACATGCACTTAGCACTAAACTCTTTTTTTTTATCCCCCCTCCATACTGAGGTTCTTTAGTATGAAGCTGGAATTTAAACTTGCCATGATGTGTATATGCATACATGACGAATGTGTGTGGGGGGACGGGGTGTATGCCCATGTGTAATTACTGTTTACCTGAGACCACTGAATTCATCCAACATGGTAATTTGTAGCTTTAAATTACAGCAGTGTGTACTGGAGCAGAGTTCACGTCTGGAGTAGTGTATAGTTAAATAAACATACTGTCAGTGTGGGAGCTGTATCTTTCTTTCTCTCTCTCTCTCTCTCTCTCTCTCTCTCTCTTTCTGTCTCTCTCTCTACCACCTCCTTGTTTCTACACTCACTGTCAGTCTCCGTACAGGAGCACTTTGTAGTTTTACAGTTACAGACTGTAGTCCATTTGTTGCTTTGCAAACTTCACCCTGTTCTTCAATGGTCAGGACCATCACAGAGAAGGTATGATATGTGTGGTGGATCAGTCTTAGAGCTGCAGTAACACTGGTGTGGTGGTGGTATGTTATTGTGTGTTGTGATGGTATGAGTGGATTAGACACAGCAGTACTGCTGGAGATTTTTATCACCTCAGTGTTGCTGCTGGACTGAAAATAGTCCACCAACAAAAATATCCATAAAAATCTATGTATGTGGGCGGCAGATGGCGACCAACAAACGGTGTAGCGATAATACAAACTACTTTCTAACAGTGTGGACAGTGAGTGGATACAGTGTTTAAAAACTCCAGTAGCACTACTGTGTCTGATCCAGTTGTACCAGAACTCCGGGTGCTCCGGTTTCCTCCCACAGTCCAAAAACACTTGTTGGTAGGTAGGTTGGTGCCTCAAATGTGTCCGTATATGTGAGTGTGTGAGTGAATGTGTGTGTGTGTATGTTCCTGCCTTGCGTCCAATGATTCCAGGTAGGAATCCGGACCCACCATGACCCTGAACAGGATAAGCGGTTACAGATAATGAATGAATGAATGAATGAATAATATTTCTTAAATAACAGCTGTAAATGTCATGGTGAATGAACCAATAGAAATGCCCATCAGGTGTTGCGAAAAGAAGTTGATTTATGACAAAATGTTTTTCGCATCTTCTGTAAAGTTGTCAATTTGGAGATAAGAGGTTATGTTCAATATCAGTATATAAATGTTGGTATGTGTGTTACTCTGTGAGGCCATTGTTTAATCAAGGTTAATATTAATGGCACAGAGAGTGGAGGCTGTGGCTCATTGCTTTGGGGTGTGTTGTTCCGTGTGCGGGTGATTAATAACGTGAGCATCCAGAATGGCAGTAATGCATAGCTCTAAGCATGCATTATGCTTTACAGCACTGTGTGCACAGCTGCTTAGTGACACTATCTCTCCTGTGTTTCTCACTCAGATTACAGGGAGGATTTGTGTGGGATGTTAAGCAGGTTTCTCATTTACCCAGATTAAATATGATTCTGTGGGGTCGCTCCCAGTATATTACTGACCCAGTGGGCTACAAACAAACTGCCATCCATTCCCTATGCTAGGACCTTGTTCTTGTTTCAGTGGAAACCCTGGTTTTAATGATTTTTGAAATCATGTGATGATTGTGAACATGAACATAGATTAGCACTTTTTCAAGAATTTGTATTAATATAGAAGCACTGGTATATACACAGATTGGCCTTAACATTAAAGCCATATACTTGTTTCTACACTCATAGTTCTTTATAAGTGGCTCAGACAGCAGTTCCACTGAAATGCTTTTTTTTAAACCCCTCAGTGTCACTGCTTTATTGAGAATAGCCCACCAATACACACTACACCATTACATCAATGCCATTGCCGTGCCGTGAACAATCCATCGCCCAAATAATTTGCTCTGTGGTCATGTGAGGATCTTGATGTTGAAAAACGGTGTGAAATGTGGTAGACAAAGGCCCTGTTTCTCTCTGGTCCACTCTCACATCTCACATTAATAAGCGTTATTCAGTCTAAGGAAGGGTTCTTTTGTGGGGAAAAACAGTTTGGCTCCCTCTAATCTCATTAACTACCTGGCACCTGACTACTTAGTCTACATATGGCTAGTGCCTTGGGCTTTAACATGCCCAGACAACATCAGCCTCACCGGACCCCTATGAGCACTATGCTCATTTTTCTGTCTAAAGGGTCTTAGATGTAATTTAGCACAGCAAGCTAGTCTGTTTGGTCATGACCCCTTACTGGGAGCCCCAGCTGGTGTGTCAGCAATATGTTTAGTTTTCTGACGAACTGCAGGAGTGTGATATGATGCACTAATGCAGGAATTTAGAGATGGCTTTGTGGCCATGCCACAAATTCCATTCTGATGACGAAGATTGGTTTTCTGCCATAGTTGCCCAAGCAAAAGCTTCAGGGGCTGATAGTTAGCATGCCAGTGTGACAGCACCAGCAGTTCCCGTTATGGCGGGATATGGTGATATAAAAGTGAGAGTCACAGCATTTCCTACATATCCTGGTAGCTACCATGTCTCTGTCAAACATATAGTCAGTGCTATATTTAGTGGTCAATAATGAAAGTACATTATCTCATTTGCCTTCAGTCAGTCCACTGGGTGAGAAGACTAGACACCTGCTGTCCCAAAACTCTCCTCTAGGTCCAGCAACATCTCGTTTAGTGACCAAGATCTTCAGCTCCAGCTGCTTTTTCTGAAGGCCCTACATGGTACATCCATGGCCATGGAATAGTAGTGTGAGCTGGGGAAGGTGGTGTCCATGTCAGTTTCCTGTTGATCAGACAGCGTCTACATTGTGACTGATTTCTGCCTATGCCTGCACCGATCGTGATGCAACACATTGCAACATGTCTATGCAAAGAACATGACTGTTCAGATTTTCTGTTCAGCTGGAGGCACCTCCATGGCCATTTTTTCGGTTCTACTATTATCATCATACAGCAAGCTTGTGAGAAGAGAGTTAGTAAGTCCTTGCAGATAAGAGTTTCCAGTAAAGTGCCAGCATAATCACCTTTCATCTTCAAGGTCTGTATATTCCTCTTGCCAAAACTTAGCTACATCCATTGGACACCCATGGGTCCCTCTTCCAAGGAACTGAAGGACCTTGGTTTATCTCCTGCTCAGTTTTGTGGTCGTGCGGGTTGACGATGGGTTCCTTCTCTCAGTTTTTGTTTTATGTTTGCATTAATGTGGCAGCTAGGGTACTACATGCAACACATAAGGGAATACATATCATACCAATCCTGGCATCATTATACTGGCTTCAAGTCTCATTTAGGATATATTTCATAGCTCTGCTATTTTGTTTTAAACATGTTAAATGGTTTTGCACCTTCATACACCATGGATTATCTGTGTATGCAGATTTGGTCAGAATGTGAAAACAATTGGTGCAGCTTTTTGTTTTTATTAATCAAAATACTGAAAAAAATTCACTTTTTTAAGGTTGTTAAATATATATACTTACAAATAATGCATAATATTCTTTGTTTAATACCAGTGGAGAACAAACATGTGTAATTAACTAGGGCTTTCCTTGCTAGTGAAACAATGCAAACGGGCTCCAGGTAACTGGAAGTTGTGGGTTCAAGTCCCGCTCTGGGTGACTGTCTGTAAGGACTATGGTGTGTTCTCCCTGTGTCCGCGTGGGTTTCCTCCGGGTGCTCCAGTTTCCTCCCACAGTCCGCAACCACACATTGGTAGGTGGATTGGCAACACCTAAGTGTCCGTGGGTGCGAGTGTGTGAGTGAATGTGTGAGTCGCCCTGTGAAGGACTGGCGCCCCCTCCAGGGTGTGTTCATGCCTTGTGCCCAATGATTCCGGGACCCACCACGACCTTGAACTGAATGAGCGGTTACAGACAATAAATGAATGAATTACAGAAGAAAGTCCTCGATTTTCAGAGAATGGTGGTCTGAGAACTGAAGCCCCCCCAAAATTATATAAATGCTGACAATGAATAAAAAGCATATGTAAAATAAACTAAACATGTCATAGTATCTAACATCCTATCTAAGATTATTAATAACAGGCTGATCCAAGTTAAAGAGTTCCATTCATTTTTTCATTTTTAATTAGAATTATATTTACTTCCACCTCTGTGCTGCCTTTTATGAATGTATTTCTCATCTCATAAACCAAGGCCACAGATGGAGTCAGTGTGGAAGTGGTACTTGCTGTGCCATTTTTGACCGCTTTAGGCCTTTTGGTGTCCAAACCTTCGCTGAGTGTCTAATGTAGCTAAAGGTGTCAGGTGGATGTTTTGTGAGTTGGCTGGTTGTGGCATATCTGAATGTGCTTTTGCTTTTTCCCTGTCTCCGCATGTTTGCAGCAGTCTTTACTCTGTGCTAGTGGCCTCATAGCTCCAGGTTGCTCCACATAATGCTGGCCTGCAGTCTCTCTCTATCTCTGCGCTCCTGCAGCTGATCAATCAGAACAGCTCTCTGTTCCCTCAGATAAGCGCATAGTTTCAACTCACTAATGCAGCATGACCGCCAAGACCCCTGATCCAGACGGAGGTCCTGCTTCAGCTCCACGGGTGGGGGGGAGCTCTCTCTCTCTGTCTCTCTCGCTCTCTCTCTCTCCTTCTCAGGCTGGAGCCCTCCCAGGCCCACACAGCCCCATCAGCAAACTCCAGAGAGGGGAGCTGGCATGTCCGTGTGCATGTGACTGTGACGGCACACAGCTCATTTCTCTCTGTGGGGCATGTGTATGTGTGCGTATGAGGGACAGAGCATAAAGCAATACTCTTTCTTGCAAAGGTTTGTGTTCGCTAAAGTCAAAATGCATTTGAATGTTCGTTTTTATCATTATTATTTCATACGTTTGTTTGTATCCATGAGTTATGCTTTCAGACAGACTAATCCCTTCTGAATCAGTATGCTGTCATTGACATCCATTTTTATGAGGCACTTAACAATAGAAAAGGCCTAAGATGTGTCACAGATGATGAAGAGCGGCCCTAAAAACAGCTCTGAACAATTAAAGCCACTGCTTTAATATCTGCTGCGATCGATGTGGATGGCTGAGTGCTCCAGGAGCTGTTCGCTGAGAATTCGCAGGTTGTATGTTGTTGCCTTCTGGGAAACATATTATAGTATGAAATACAACATATTCTGCATGGTATTTTCCAGACATTATTCGTAAGTGTGTGTATGTGTGTGTGTGTTCTCGCCATGCCTGTGTCGTAGCAGGCAACCTGCCAGCCTCTCACTGTATTATTTATGAGTGCACAAACTGCATCAAAGCCGAGGAAACAGGAAGAATAATGCCACATTAGAACTGTTCCCCTTGGCAAGTAAAAATGTTCAAAAACCTGTTCCCTCTCGTACACACCGTACCACGTAACACTGTGTCCTTACTGACTTTAGAAAAATAAGCTCTGTAGGCAGTGGATGTTCTTGAACATTAGAGCAAACGCTTCTTACAGCTGGTTGTACTTAATGGCCCAGTCCCTGACAAATTTTCCCGTTTTTGAAAATAATATTGTTTTATATAGTAAGTAAGCAATTTTGAAATCAATTTCGCATTCAGTCATTTATTATCTGTAACCTCTTCATCCTGTTCAGGGTCACAGTGGGTCCAGAGTCAACCTGGAAACATGACCAAACTGCAGACCCCAGGATCTGTGAGGATCTGTGAGGACCTGTGTGGCAGTGACACTATCTGTAGCAACAACATGCTGCCCATGTACCAGTCCATTGGTACAGTATAGTAGTAATATGAATATTACGTTTATCTATTTATTTTATTTATTATTACACTTATATAGCTTCTTTGTAGTTACCAAGGACGCTTTACAATCAACACTGCTCAGAACAGCATTCCATTCGACACCCAATCCACACACACACTGGCGAGAAGCGGCAGCCAAACGTGCACAGCATACTCTCAACCAGGAACGAATGAGTGTTTAAACATGCAATCAACAAAGTGAAGTGATCTTTGTTGTCATTCGTCTATTTAACTTGTGTACATTGGCGTGGAATGTTGTTCTTCAGGCCTGTGGTACAACAGATGACACATTTCACGGGACCTGTATAAAATGCATGTACACAGTATTGTATAAAATAAAACCAGACAATAAAACAAATCACAATAAACTCACAGGAGAAGAACTACACCTGACACTAACAAGACAAGACAGCATGACGATATACAGGTGGGCATCAAATGTGAGAACGTGTTACAGCAGCATATAAAAAAGGGCTACGGCAAATGATTCAGTGTCAGCTGTAACTGCACCAAGATTAAAAGTGCCTTCACTCCAGGTTTAGTGTCCCCTAGCAGCATTTAAATGGTTAAAGAATATATATTTAGAGTGTTTTATCATTGGCCCAATGCTTCACAGACTATTGAAAGAGAAGGAAGGGTGTCTTTAAATTCTTTTTTTACATATGGTTTTAAGTGTCTGAATAGAAAATATAATCATTACGCTGCATGGCATTGGTGTGTGTGGTTTTAGCACCTTATCAGGATGTTCAACACTGTATCTCTGTCAGCAGTGCAGCTATTTTCAAGGGTTCATCTCAGTAGCTCAGTTCAAAATCACTTATTCACAAATACACTGGGGCCATTTACTCATAGTGAAACCACTCGAGAATGCCAATGCTTGTCTCCTTGTTAATCCTGCTGAGAGATCACATCATGTGTTTGAGTGTGTGTGTGTGTGTGTGTGTGTGTGTGTGTGTGTGAGTGTGTGTGTGTGAGAGAGATAGCAGTGGAGCTGATGCTATGAAAGGCTTCAGATGCTGCTCTTATTATTCTGCAGTCTGCTACTAGTACAGAGTGTCCTGCCTCTCTCTGGCCTCTGTCCTGACATCCAGTGACATTGCTCTCTGTGCGTCACTGCCCTCACTCTGCTCTGTCTTTCTGCAGCTCTTTGTGTCTTTATCGTTTGCATTTATCTGTTCCATGCTGTTTCTTTCTTTCTTTCTATTCTCATTTCCTTGTTTCTTTCTGCTCTCTCATGCAGTTTTTTCTTTCACTTTTTGTTTTTCTCTTTTACTCTTTTCTACACAGTTCTTAGTATGTATTTCTTTCTTTCTTTCTTTCTTTCTTTCTTTCTTTCTTTCTTTCTTTCTTTCTTTCATCCTGTCAGTATCTTTTCTCACTCTTGACATCTACATTTCTGTTACTTTCTCTTTCACTGCCTACTACTTCACTTTCTCTACTTTTTTCTCTTTTCTTTCTCTTTCTTTTTCTTGCTCTCAATTGGTCACCCCAACTCTCTCTTTTCCTTTCTTTCTCTTTTCCCTCTCTTTCACTCTCTCCATGGCACTTGTTCTGCAGGGCTAATGAGAACACTGGCTGACCCCTCTCTTTCCTCTTCCCAGTAAAACAACATAGTGACTCAGTCAGAAGTGCCACTCTCAGTCTCTCTCTCTCTCTTTCTCCCTCTCTCTCTTTCTCTAACACTCACACTCACTCACACACACACACACACACACACACACACACACACACACACACACACACACACTGGACTTAGCCAGCTCTGAATATCTTGCAACCATTGCTCATTCAGTGAGGTCACTTCATATGTACAGAGCCCCCTCTCACTACATGCTAATCACATCAGAATGGTGAAGCAACTCAGACCAAGAGTGTGTACAGGAGATTGAGCCTCAGGGGATTGAGCCTCAGGAGAGTTTAGACTGGAGAGGTCATGAAAGTGGGAGATATTTTGAGTTCTGCCATTACTGCACTTTAAAATTGCACTTGTACAATCTTGAGTTGAAAATGCTAATGCATATCATGTTTGCATAAAAAGAATTGGAAATTCTTATCCAGACTGAGTTTGGAGGTGAATGCAATATCAGGAGTTTTGTCCATGCACTATTACTGGTGTAGTGTGCTGTGCCTTCCCAAGCATGGAAGGTAGCTGTGTTCTCACTTTATTTGTTAATTAAAGAACGAGCAGCAAAATATTCTTTTCTAAAATAGCTTATGTTCATTTATCTTAACCACCACCCTGCTTTACCAGATCCCCTCTTGACCACTTTTTAGGTGCGAAGCACTTAATAGCACTGACTTGTAACTTGTAACCGGAGGTGGGTAGTAACACATTACGTTGCTCTATTACGTTTACTTGAGTAATTTTTTTGATAAATTGTACTTATAAGGGTGGTTGTAATGCAGCATACTTTTACTTGAGTATATTTGTGAAGAAGAAGCAGTACTTTTACTCCCTACATTGAGCTACATTCTGCTAGCTACTCGCTATTTATTTTTATTGATCTGTCCAATGTGCGATCTCTTTGTCTTTGTTTTTGTAACGGTGGGTGGACTGACAGAGGCGGACACAAATGCAGAAACATAGAATTTATTAAGGACGAGAAAACCAAACAAGTAAATCAGAAATAAAAGGAAGGAGACAAGGGCTGAGCTGTACACAGTACATTTTGATTTGGGTGTTTTAAATTGGCCTTTTTGTATTTCAGAAAGTCTTTTATTTATACACACCAAGAGTGGTGTTTTCTTTGTCCTTTTCCCCACCTTTTTTCTTACACCTCTTTTGAGGTAATTTTTCCACCCATATCCCCGCACTTTCTGCTGAGTACAGGGCTGGGGGTTTAAATCCTGTCTGACACATACTTCACCACAGTTGCATAAGCACAACATGAGTTGAGCTAAGTATTGATTCTATGCTTATCAACTAATAAAAACAAACAAACAAACAATTTTATTTTAACATATATCAAAAAATCTCATTCTGCCCTGCGCTTGGATCCACTAACCTCCCCACCTGTAATAGTTCTTCCATCAGAGACTCTGTCACATGCATGTGTCTCACCAATCAAATGTAGCTAGTAGCGCCATTTGACTCAGTTTCACCAATCACCAATTTCACAAATGAGCCAAGCTGTCACATGACCACACACAAAATGTGGCATACAGACGCAGAAAAGAGCACAGAAGAACAATGGCTGCGACAACAGTGTTATGTGCAGACTGCCTTCTTGTTCTTCTTCTAGTTATTCTTTGTAATCTTTTGTTATTAAGTTATTGTTTAAGAGATTTTGGCTCTGAATTTGTTCATTGTTGTTTTATATTTTTGTTCATTCAGGGCTATTATTTGATGTCCTAATTATTAAACAAAGAGGCTACTTAGTACTTGAGCAGTTTTTTCACTTAGGTCTTTTATACTCTTACTCAAGTAATTAATTGGGTGACTACTTTTTTACTTGTAGTTTTTATTCTAAAGAAACAGTACTCTTATTTGAGAACAATTTTTGGCTACTCTGCCCACCTCTGCTTGTTACATATATGCTCACATACGTACTCAAAAGCACAGTTCTAGGAATTGCTCCAAAAAATGCTATTCCTATATTCACTCTTGTTAAGGATCTGCTCCATGAGGTGCTTCTCTTCGGTGCTTCGCATCAAAGACATTTTGTTTCTTTGTTTCTGCCTTTTTTAGGCTCTCTTTTCTTCTACCTGTTCTGTTTCTTTTCCTCCCATTCTTTCTGTTTCAAAAATACCTAAAGATCTAAACATGCATTAGAACTAATAGCTCAGTCACGTTGTCTACATTTCACCTAGGCATGCAGTTTTATCAAAGATCATGCAGCAAAGGATCATTTTATTTTCACTGTAGCTACATTCCACATACCCCGTTTTTCCAGGACCACCTGCTGCTCCAGGCTATGTCATAGTTCAGACAATTATGTGGCACAGCGTGCCATCGTTAGATGCCTACCAACTCACATTTTCCCTAAGGAGAATTTTAATGGAGCTTCAGTGTAGTCAGAGCAAGCATTTTTCCAATATTCCAAAACAATGTCTACAAACCCCAAACAACTTTGACCCTATTTCTGCTGACAGACCCTCACACCCCCTCTCACTCTTCCCCTATTCTGACTGCAATCTGAATGTCTGGCTAGACAGCTCTGTCAGGATTCCTACATTGGCTTGAAAGCAATTACAAGCTGAATGACTGGGGCTGTCTGTCAGTGGTATATTTGGCGGTGTCTAGCAGCCGATGGTGAATATATCTGTGCTGTTGAGAAAAAAAAAAGTATGAATCCAAACACGGGCAGCTTGAACCAGTGATTCATCCTCATTCGTTAGCACAGGAGTCTGTTACGACACCTTGTGCTGCAGAGTAATTAAGGAGGTGTCATAAAATGAGTTACTGTTTTCAGCTTTTCTCCAGTGCTGAAAAACCCCCTCTCCTGATTCTGACAATTAATATGATAATGAACTCCAGCAGAGATGGAGATTGGGGAAAATACCCTTGGATTTATTATTTTTATTATTATTATTATTATTATTATTATTATTATTATTATTATTATTACAGGAATTTTGGAGCTTTTTTGATCAAATTAACTTTAGTGTTTTTCTGAATCACAGCTAATATACATCCTGATCCTTTTCAAGGATCAGGTTTAAGGTTAAACTACTGCACAGGTTCATTTGTGATTGGTTTAGTGTGGGTATCATTGCACACAGAAAGCTGGGGTTTGAATTCCAGCTCAGGCAGGAACACCACACTGTTCCAGTAAGAGGTTTTTTGTTTGTTTGTTTGTTTGTTTTTTTGGGGCATGACTCCTAACATTGCATTTGCTTTCTTGCAAAACATAATGGAAAATTAACTTCACTCTGCATATGATCATCTGAAAGACTCTTTTACTGATATGGGAGTCACATCTTATATAATCACTGATTTGAAGTACTCTTTGGTGTTGAGGGAGGCTTGCAAATACAATGTGTCGTTGTCAGGGAAGCTCTATCAGGAACTATATGTTTACAGATGGTTTGTGTAGACTTCTTAGTTCTGTCTACAATTGTCTGACCCAGTGATGATGCACAGCTGTTTGATTATACATTAAAAGATCATAGGATAGGATTGTATCTATATTTATTGTTAATTTTATCAACTCCACTGACCATACAGGAGCACTTTGAAGTTCTACAATTACAGACAGTAGTCCACCTGCTTCTCTGCATTCCTTCTTCCCCATTTCACCCTGCTTCTCCATGGTCAGGGACATGGAGTGGATCAGACACAGCAGCGCTGCAAGAGTCTTTTAAAAAACTGTGTCCATTCACTGTCCACTTTGTTACATACACCTGCCTCATTGTTTCACCTTGTAGATGTCAAGTCATGAACAATAGCTCATCTGTTGCTGCACAGTTTGTGTTGGTCATCCTCTGGTCCTTCATCAGTGGACACAGGATGCTGCCCACAGGACGATGTTGGCTGGATGTTTTTTTGGTTGATGGACTATTCTCAGTCCAGCAGTGACACTGCAGGCTTAAAGAATTCTACTTTGATGAACTCTTACTAACACAGCACACACACTAACACATCACCAGGACATCATACCTGCTCTGTGGTGGTCCTGCGGTGGTCCTTACCATTTAAGAACAGGCTGAAACAGGGATAGAAAATTATGCATAGAAACAGACAGACTACAGTTCTCCTGTAAGGTCAGTGGAGCTGATAAAAGGGAAAATGAGTGTAAATACAACGTGGGTGTTTCTAACACAGTGATCATTCAGTGTATTTGTGTCTTTATGTGTCTTTATTCTAAGGGATGTAATGTAGTAGATTCTAAATAAGGTCTGTCTACCGTCTCTTAATTATAAATGTGGAATGTAGAGCTGTTTAGCCTCTGGCAGAGCAAACACTGAACTGAATAAAAATGAGTGACTTCTGCAAAGAAACAAAGTTATTTAATATTGTTGCTGTATCTCCATTTTTGTTAATTTTGTTCATTTTTACCTACTGTTTATATTGTGTCAAAAATATATGACCAAGGGACCAATAAATTGGGTCAGATTTATTTATTTACTTAACATTTAATTTAATTTACTGTTTGGGAGATTCAAGGGTGTAGCCACCAAATTTGAGTCATGGTTACATCAGTAGAAAGTGCTCCACTTATATTTGCTGGGTGGAAATATACTTGGTTGGGTGCCCATAAACCTCTGTTCACTGCCAAAGTGTAGCCTATTTCTGGGGAACACTGTCTCCATTGGAAAGTACACTAACCTAGGGTCATCATATGCAGTGCCATGCATTGGGTTTAAGGGTGTAAAGTCCCCAGTACTGAACTGTGGAACAGTGTCACTGCGTTCTCTGAAGTGATGGAACATCTTGTACCATTGGGGTGAGTTGGAGTGGTATATAGGGTGCAGAAATAATCATTCAGTATCATTAACGGACATTTTAATAACATCAGATCCTCACAGATACATCCCAATATTCAGTATAAGGCTTTGCCAAAAGAGTACAAGCTGTCACTGCAGTGAAAAAGGTAAAACTCCCCTATTAATGCACTTAAATGAGCTGTAAAGTGCTGGACAAGTGGCAATCTTCAGAGTCTTAAATAAACACTTTTCCACCATAGTTAAAGTTAACTTGGCCGATTGCTTAATGAAGGCTCATTCCAAACTTCTCAAGTTGGTGCAAACAGCGTGCTCATTGACCTGTCGTCTCCTACAACTCAACTTCAAAGTGTTGCTGTAAAAAATGTTGGTTTTCAAGGACTGGTGTGTCAGCAGAAGCTGTGCTCATGCATAATGCAGTCCTCCACTTTCAGACATGAGGGAAACGCACCGTTCCCCTGTGCTCACCGATCCTTCATGTGTCATAACGATGCTGGGCTGTTTGTGTGAGGTGCTGCTTCAACAGAAATCCATGCCATTAGAGCATTTAATATCAGCTGCAACACTGCTGCATCTTTATTATTTGGATTACACTGTTTTTTGTGTCTGTTTTTGTTCTTTGAGCTGATCAGTTTCTTGCTCCCTCTACATTTCTTGGATAGGGATCTTTGTGTTTGGTCAACTCTGATGTCATTCTCTCTGACTGCCATACTCCCTTTCTTACTCTCTGTCTCTCTTTTGTGCCCTTTCTCACTTTATTTTCTCTTTTTTCCATACTCTCTATCTCAGTGTCTCGCTCTCACATTCTTCCTCTGTTTCTTTCTTTCTTTCTTTTTTTTTTTAATCAGTGTCACATTGCCTGTGCTGCGCAGGCTAATTCTCTCTCTCTCTTTCTCTCTCTCTCTCTCTCTCTCTCTCTCTCTCTCTCTCTCTCTCTCTCTCTCTCTCTCTCTCTCTCTCACAGGTATTCAATCTACCCATTCTCCGTGCTGCAGAGATGTGGGATCAGACACCCCAAGCCTGTCCCATTCTTTGGGAACATGATGCTGTTTCGGCATGTAAGGCTGCTTCTGATTCATTTCACATCTTTCAAAAAGATGTTGCCATGTGACACCTACTCCAGATCCAATACACAATAAGAATGCCTTTTGTACTCCAGAGGCAGTACAAAATGTTGTTTATTCTGTTAATGTATTTATATCCATGCTCAACTTCACAAACACACACATACGCACACACAAACACACACACACACACAAATATACACCACACACAGCCTCGTCAGCCTAGAATCTACAGTAACCTCACTTCATTAAATTTGTTCATTAAAGATGGCTCAGACATAATGACTTCTAATGCCATGTGATTTCCAAATAGATTACTCTTAGCTTAATTGCTTTACTTGCAGGATGAATATGTAAAAAGGCGGACGAGTGGGTGGGTTCAGTATTACTGAACTAATACATTAGCTTTATGCTGGCCTTTATGCTTTTCCTTCCCTGCAGAAGTGTTTGAATAATAAAGAGGCAGCTTTGATTATTCAAGCCTTTAACGTGCTACAGCCACTACACCATGTGGATGCATTTACACACTGATGCATGATGTCCAGTGGAGATGAGTTGATTAGTAATAGAGAGGAGAGAACAGACAAGGCTTTAATGCAGCATGTTGTAATCAAGCACATCTACAAAAACCCATTTGTGCAGGCGTCAACATGCACAGTGACATCCTGAATGTGGTTTTACCTGAGATAACACTGCATATTTGCTGTGTTCATTAGCTGAGATGGCTGCCTTTTGTAGATGGCTTTGAAACGCTTTTCTGGTGGCTTTCATAACCTCTTCAAAAGAGAAATGTCAGCCAGTCCTGATCCAAATATTATATGTTGTATTAAATATATTTACTATAATTAATAAATATAAATTATTTTCAGCTGAATAATAGCCTAATTTCACTCTGCCCAAAGCATCAGTGTTATTTTAAGAGATGGAGCTCCATCCAGTAACTCTGGGCTGGCAAAGGTGGCATTTAAGTTCTTGAACATCAGTAACTGACCTCACCAAGCTCTTGAGGCTGAATGCAATCAAATTTTTGCAGCAGTGTTCCAGGGTCTAGTGTAGTGTAGTCACTAGAAGAGTAAAAACACTTACTGCAAGTGTTACAGTTTTTTGTCAAAGAGCTGAAAGTTTAGGTAAGAAATAACATCAAATTCTAACATGATTTTTTTTCTTTTTTTGGGGGGGGGCGTTAGCTACAACTACAACTTCTAAGGGTTAAGACTCACCCAGACTTTAGTCTTTAGTTTAGCCCAGGCCTAATCCTTACTTAGACTTAGAGGAATTATGTCTGAAGCAGAGTTCTGCTGCTCCTGTGCAGCCCTGGCCCTGATTACATTCACAGATCAATATGTTTCTGTCAGGCAGCCATGGTGGGCTGGACGGCTTGTCGTTTATGGCTCTCACATCTTTGTATCTTTCTATCGCTCTGTTTTGACAGGATTGCCACTTCGTGCACTGTTTTTTCTCCTCTTTCTTCCTTATATCTGCCTGTCAGTTCACACAAGACAAGCTTTATTGGTGTGGCTATTTAAATGTGCCCATCGGGTCATCTGTTTTTCTGTTGTTCTGTGTTTCCATGTGATTACTTTACAATGTAATTGCCTATCTGTTTGTCTGTCCACAGTACTGTCCAATTACCACAGACCAGGCCACCATTTGTTTATTTCATTTCTTGTCAAAACTGGCTCTAATTATAAGGGTTTTGAATTTATTATATATTTAAACATAGATTCAACATTATATTAGTGTTATGGTGAAGAAGGACGTGAACATCCACAATAAGAATACTTCTATTTAGAGCGAAACAACATATAATCAGAAAATAAACATGAGCAGGACACTGGAAACACAAACTGGAATGCCTGGAACAAAACCAAACTGTGAGCCGCTGTGGACATATAAATAATGCACGTCCACACACAAGACCCAACAAGGGAACACTGAAACCTTACAAGGAGCACAGACAAGGAACACCTGGGAGAGATAACCAGAGGACAGGACCATAGGGGAGGCACAGGTGGAAACACTGATGTTATGGTGGAGACAGGAATGAAACAACACAGGGAACAGCATACACATCGGGGACATCATAACACAAAGCAAGAAAGCAGAAGACAGGGCAAGAGCATAACAGTTACACAGAAGAACATTCATTCACTCATTCAGTGTCAGTAACCGCTTATCCAGTTCAGGGTCGCGGAGCCTACCCGGAATCACTGGGAAAGGCAGAAACACACGCCAGTCATTCATAGGGTGACACACACACAAACACACACATTGACGCACACACCCACACCTACGGACACTTTTGTTTTGCCCATCCACCTACCAACGTGTGTCTTTGGACTGTGGGAGGTAACCAAAGCACCTGGTGGAAACCCACTCGGACAGGGGAGAACACATCAAACTCCCCACAGAAGAACAACTAAATCTATATCTAGTGTGTATAGCATTTTATCTGTCAATCCTTTTCCTTTATTATAACATTTGATTTTGGAGACTTGCTTCAAGAGAAATCTTCAAGGCTGTTTTCCACACCTCACATGCTGGGTGTATTTTCTCCTCACAATCCAATAACCCCAATCGTATTGTGCCCGGCACTCTGGGCTGGCCTGTTCATTGTTCTGAGGCACAGGATCTGCTCCATTGTTTTATCACGTTCTTGTTTTGGTGTCTAATATCATTTCTAAGTAAGAGCTTGTTGATTGTGACCCATCCTTACAGAATGTTGAGTTGTCTTCTAACAGAGGAAGGATACACAAACTGTGAAATTTGTCAGATCTTTAACAAGAGTGAAGCTTTATTTTCTTCCCTCTCTCCAAGAAGAAAGCTTTAAATACGTTTTAGTACTTCAAGTCTGGCACAGTAGTTAGAGGGCTTGCTTTCTCTACGATTTCAGTTAAGTAAACCCCTGTCTTTTAATAATTTACTTTTGACATTTCTTTTCCTTATATCCATCCATCCATCCATCCATCCATCTATCCCTTATTTCCTCCTGCCATGGTTCTTATGAATTGCTGTTGAATCTGTTGAAGCAGAGACTATTATTTTGATTTGCTAGTGATGAATATGTGCACTGTGATTTGTCTTGCACAATTATTGAGCATCTATGTATCACTCATCGGGTAAATAGAATAATAAGTCCTCTGTGTGTGTGTGTGTGTGTGTGTGTGTGTGTGTGTGTGTGTGTGTGTGTGTGAGTGAGTGTGTGCATTTTTTTCAGCACATGTCAGCAGACTTCAGCTCACAAACAGTCTCTAGAGTCTTGCTCTCGCAGAATCCTCTGACCCAGTTCTAGAGGCCATCCTCAGAGCCAAGACGTGTGTGTGTGCGCACGTGTTGGGAAGATATTGAGGGAGGAAACAAATCTGTGTCTGTGTGTGTGTGTGTGTGTGTGCGCGTGGGTGTGTGTTTGTGAGAGAAAGAGAGATAGAGAGAGAATTATAGAGAGAGTGAGCATGTGTGTGTTAATAACATAGAGAATGAACACAATACCACTCCAAGTATCAGGTGACAGTATTTCCAGTGTTACAGAAGCAAACTTGGAATGTGGTATAAAAGAGAGGAATAAATTCTGCAAAGAAGACAGACATAAGTATGCAGGTGTGTGTTTAAAAAAAAGATTTGCGTTTGATAGAATTTGCATGATGTCAGAACTTGTAATTTGTTTGTTTTATTTTTATTTTATTCTGAAGTGCCCGTTCTATACCAGTTCTTTAATTCATTCATTCAATCATTCATTCATTATCTGTAACCGCTTATCCAATTCAGGGTCGCGGTGGGTCCAGAGCCTACCTGGAATCATTGGGCGCAAGGCGGGAATACACCCTGGAGGGGGGCGCCAGTCCTTCACAGGGCAACACAGACACACACACACATTCACTCACACACTCACACCTATGGACACTTTTTTCGCCAATCCACCTACCAACGTGTGGTTTTTTCTGGACTGTGGGAGGAAACTGCAGCACCCGGAGGAAACCCACGCGGACACGGGGAGAACACAACTCCTCACAGACAATCACCTGGAGCGGAAATCGAACCCACAACCTCCAGGCCCCTGGAGCTGTGTGACTGCGACACTACCTGCTGCACCATCGCGCCGCCTCCAGTTCTTTCAATTTATGCTTATTATGCTGCTGTGATGCTTTAAGCCAATTTGATCCCTGGTGATGCACATGTTTCTCAATTTGAATCCAGGGTTTTAGAAATGAGGTGAACCAAAAACCAGTGAGGGGGAGCACATGGGGAATTCTATCAGATATCAATACAGTGTTGAGAATTGGCTTAGAAAACACTGAGCATAATTCTTAGGCTTTTGTGTCTGTGCCTCAACACAGGTAGTATTACATAAAACATGACACTGCATAAAACTTGTGCATTATAAATCAGTAAGTATTGTATAATTGTATTGCATGGACGGCACAGTTTAGTTCTGCTAAAACATCGCATATGTCTTACTTATCCAGATATGTATAACATGGTGGATGCATATTGTAAATCAAGCAGCTGTTGACATTATTTTGATCCTGTGGTATTGAACATTATCAGATTGACAGTACACAAGCTCTGTGGCATGTGAGGCCATCGGAGGCGTGTTCTCCTCAAAGCATGTTGAACAGTCTAGTGACACTTCCTGTCTTAGAAGAAGTATGCACTATCCTATAAATATTCAGTTTGGTAGAGATTTTTGATGGTGGCAGATCAAGCTAAAGGGTAAATCTGAATGCACGAAAGCACTGAATTGAAAGGCTCTTTAGAGAACCACAATCATTTGTTCTATGAATGCACTCCACAGAAACATTTGTGGCCTTTATATTTTAAAGAGTATACCTGCCAGGCTGAAAAGCACTTGGGCAGTGTGCTGATGGGCATGCACAGTTATCTCCATGCAATATTCCACTTCATAGAGATGTGGCTCTCATCTACTATCATTCTTACTAAGCCCCTCCCACAAAGGTTTGATTGAAATATGACAGGGATGTGAGTGGGATTTATGTTTTCAGAGAACTGACGTTATTGTATAAGTCATGAGGTCAAAACCCAGATTTTTTTTTATAATCATACACAAGATAAGATTCACATAGGGCCCACCCCACTCTCATCCTACCAACAGCCACATAATTTCTATTGTTCCAATCCTACAGCTACCCCCTAAGGTTGCTGTGGCCATTTATGATCTAATCAGCAACCAGCTACCCTTAACAACTACGGTTACTCATTGACCCCAGCCCACCCACTGCATCACTAACTCTTCATGGGTCATCATGTAGGCACCTATAGGGATATGGATACCGCCTGCTCTTCTCCACTCTTTTGGAATGATCCCTTTCTTTCAAACTATGACCATGACCTCCACAAATTCTTCAAGACCTCAGGTGCATACTTGTGTACACCCTATACGCCACACCATTAGGCCCTGGAGCAGAACCTGCCTTTGCATGATGCACCACATGTTGAACCTCACTCCATTTTGGTGGGCTAACCTCCATTTGCCACTCTATTTCACCTAGTGGTGGAATATCTTGTGGCAACTCTATTTCCCTTTGCTTTATGCTTATCAGTGTACACGTCATGTGCTCCTCTAATTGAAGTTAGTCTGGAGAATCCATCTGTACAGTTGGATAATATTAATCATATTTGAGCTATAGTGTCAGCTAAATGACTGAATGTCTGTGAGAGATATGAGAGGGAAGAGAAATAAAACACAGCCTGACTGAGAGAATGAAACAGACTGCTGGATGGAGAGAGAGACGAGTGGATGAAGTGAGACATGTTGCGAAGGTTGGTGAGTGCTCATTCTGTCATTACCAATGCTCTGTCTATCTCAATCTCTATCTCTTTCCCTGACTCTGTGTGTCTTCTCACTTGCACTCCCAACTCTCAACAGCACATTAGCAAGATATGCTCCATTACGAAATACAACACTCACGGAGGTGATATTAGACGCATTTAGAGCTCCGAGCATCCCCCTACAGTCTCACAAACTCTCTCTCTCTCTCTCTCTCTCTCTCTCTCTCTCTCTCTCTCTCTCTCTTGTTCACATACATATACACACACACACACACACATGCGTACAGCAAGCACAGACATACACACCTTGCTATCTCTCTCTCTCTCTCTCTCTCTTGTTCACATACATATACACACACACACACACACATGCGTACAGCAAGCACAGACATACACACCTTGCTATCTCTCTCTCTTTCTCTCTCTCTCTCTCTCTCGCTCCATGGCTCTCTCCTGTTATCCTGTCTTGCATGTTTAATGAGGGTCCATGCACTGTAACTGTCAAAGTCTTCCCCCCCTGCCACTCACAGACATAAGAAGCCATTAGTAAGATGAACAGCATAAGAAAAGCTTTTGAACATCAAGGACGGACAGTGCGCTAGCCAAACAACTGAAAATGGCTAATCTTTTTAAAGAGAATTCCAATAGGACAAACTTTCGAAAGCAGCCTGTCTGCTTCAGTCAGGCCTGCGTTATTGATCTTCTCCATCTGTGATGAATCCACAATTAGGCCTGTGGCACACTGCAGGGAGCGACCTATTCATTTGAGTTTAGCCATGCTGCACTGGATTCTGTCCATCTCTAGCCGAGGAACACACACTATATACATTTCCAAGGGTCCAGTTTGCCCATGTATTTTGTCCACGTTAAAGTTTGCCCCTAAGATTCACTCTCATTAGGATGATAAGGATTATGTGGGCTTTAATGTAATAACCATTTTATATATGTACAAAGAACAATGATAATTAAATGGCGACCTTCCTGTCGTTTGTTTACTGACCATTTCATAAATATGGCACATGTCTGAGATATAACAGATTGTTAACAAAGAGTTAGCGCTTGTAGTTGATGTGTAGAAATACAGTAGAAATGGGCAGATGGGACAAACTGCAAGCCTGTGACCAGGGTCAAATCATTATGGCAGAATTATTTGGCTTTAAACCAGAGAGGCTTGTAGGGTACTCCTGGTCAGCAGGGGTGAGAGCCTACAGACAGTGGGCTGAGGACAAACCATTAACTGATGACAGGGTGTTGGGCACTTAAGTCTCATCATTGCATCAATTCCGTCTGGTCCACACTATAATTTTTAAGGGTGGTTACAGGAAGAATGTGCCGTTGTGCCCAGTGCAGTGTACCCTGCTGTTTATGGTCAGTTTGTATGCTAACCCATCAGCCAGGTGTGCAGGGTTTACTTGCAAAAGAGATGCACTGTGGAAAGATCAGCCACTGAAAGGTGTGTGATGCTCTGAACAGTACTCTTCTGTCAGGTATTGGATTTGCACAATAATGTGGATGTCACTTTTACATTTTTTTTACACTTTTTACCTTTATAAGCAGATACTAGGCAGGTGGTCTTCATGTAAAAATGAATGTTGCTGAAAAAATACTTTTGAAAGTACATATTTAACTCTCTAGATGTATCCCAGTGCTGAAGTCTAATCTTGTATACATGGACTAATATTCTCACACGTACAATGCACACACTGGGAGACACACGTGCACTGAACTGCTGTTCTTCCAAATGACAGACCAGTAATGAAAGGCTCGAGGAGAAGAGATCAGGACAAAAGGGCACTCCCCACTGCTTAATACTCGCCGAGGAATGGACACACACACACATCACTGCCTAATGCCCACCAGGGAGACCGTAGGAATGGCATTGGCTGGCATCTGCAGGCAGAGAAGGGGAGGGCTGAGGGCATGATGCCAGCTCTGTCCACTCCTTCATTAGCTGTGAGATGGTGAATCAAAGACCACCATGCATACAAAATCAGCTGTGTGTGTGTGAGAGAGAGAAAGAGAGAGCATTTGTGTGAGATGAGTGTTTATTCACTTTTCAGAGTACTGATCTTATGCACAAACAAAATCAAATACTACCTTTATTTAAAGTAACATTGTCAAAAGAAAAGATACTGCACAGGTACATTGTTGTTCACTGAAAATACAAGTACAACAAGATCCTGGTGTCAAATCATGTGGCCTTAATAAATTATCATTTTCAGAAGAAGTAATATCTTTATATCTTCATAACAACTGATTTAAATACAGACTGCCGTCGAAAAAAAGGCCAATTTTCTCCCACATCAGAAGTAATTGAAGACAATTTAGAAATTTTTGTTTGTTTTTGACTATGTAAATATGGCACTGCAGTAATAGTAATGTGAGAAATGATGTGGAGTAAACACTTTTCAGAAATCATCTCGAGCGTCTTGCACTTTCAGTCCACTATCTGCTCTGCACTGACCCCTAGTGGCTGCCCACAGTTTTCAAGCCTGACCATTCTCACTGTTCTCTCTCATCTGCTTTATCTGCAGTCCTCCTCCTCAGCTAACACCTGTCAGATCCCTTTTTAAACCCACTTTACAATGGCAGTTCTCTCAATATGGCTGCACAGATGTTTGCGTGTGCTTTATCATTTGCAGTGTCAGACGTTATTGTTCCACCCTTGGGATAAGTGTGGAATATGGAATTTGATCAGAAGCCTTTAAAGGTCAAATGACAGTTTTGTGAGCCCTAGTTTACTTGAAAGTTTTTAATGTTATTGAATGCTTTTATATTTTAATTCCCTTTTTACAAATTTCAACACAGTGTACAACACAGTGTACCGAGCTGCTTACTGTGACCTGTCTAAGCAATGATGAAATCTGAATTATTAAAGAGCATACATTGACCTTGGCACAAAGAGGTGAGCAGTGTCATGTGACAGCAGGCAATTGATAAAAGCTGATTAAACAGCGAGACAACACTAGAGTAATTACTATCGTGGCACATGAATATTTGTGAATATGCTAATCTTTACAAAAGTGCCCACCCACTGAGAACAAAAGGAATTAATGTTCATCAGCTCTCTCGCTCTTTCTTTTCCTCTCTCACTGCTCCATCTCTGTCTCCCCTCCCTCTCTCTCTCACTCTCTTGCTGTACCTCCTCTGTCTCTTTTTTTGTCTCTTACTTTTCTTCTCTATTCTTTTTTTTGTCTCTTTTTTATTTCCATTTCTTTCAATGCAATTTATTCTGTGTAGTTCTACTGTAATCTTTTTCATCACTAACCTCAGCAGTGCAGGAAAGGTGGGGCAGGATCTTGTACAATACGTTATGTTATTGTAGAACAAGGTTCGACCTTGAGGAGAAGACACAGCTTTCAATACTGCGGATAAAGAAAAGAGAAATAAAGCTTGAATTCAGTCTCCTGTATATCGTCTCATGATCAAATGAAAGTGCTGTGGTACTATTTAACTACTAAAGCAGTAGCACACTCCAGCATGCATATACCAGATGTGATTAAGACAAGATACACTTTTCATGTGGTCTCGCATGTATCTTAATTATTGAGTGTTTGTATGCCTTTTATGTAATTTTAAATGTATTAGTGTTTAGTCTGTTAATTATTAGAGGGAATCTCAGGAATTGTACTGGCTCCATTCACAACATCAAACCTGTTTTCACATGAGAGCACCCAGGGCAGATAAATAAGATCAACTCTGAGCTTTTGAATGTGGTCTTCTCACTGCTGCATGCTTTGGGGTGTGGTGAGCTGTGGCTTATTAACTGTATTGTTTGGGTGGGAACAGTGCTGTAATGCTTGATCCTTGTGGTATTATGTCCAAGACATGTCACTTGTATTTCATTAAGACTCTAGGAGACAGGGTTAACTTGTGAACGTAATATGTCCCCAGTAAGTATGACTTAACCTACTTTTTTAACTAATGGCTTGGTTTAAATGCTTTTTAAATCCAGTTATATATATATATATATATATATATATATGGTGTCAGAGCTGGGAGCAGTGTTTGCATATGATTATTTGATTTCGTATGATTATTTTTGCTTTCCATTTTAATTAATGCATTGATTAATAAACTCAATATCATAAAATAAATATTCTTCCCTTTCAGTTTTTGTAACATAAAAGGCATTTTGTCTGGCCTGACATTGTAGGTTACCCAGCTGTCTCTGAGTTTCTGGATAATATATGAAAACAAGCACACCTTAACACACAGTGAACTTAGCTTTGTTTTTCAAGGACTGTGCTCTAAGAGTTATTAAGCTGTCAGTCAGCTGTCACAATCACATATAAGAAACAGCCAAGCTGGGCGGCAGCTTTAACATTACTAACACACACTGCACAAACACAAACTAATACACATTCTCAGGCTCTCACACACACCCAAGTTTCATCAATCCTAGTGCATTTTTCTTTGTGGTTATATAAACACAATAAAATGACTTCACTCACAGTTTTAACATTCGTGTGGTTTATTTTTTGCAGGGCTTCTTAGATGCCCAAAAAGACCTGATCAACCAGTATGGCAGAGTATGTGGGTAAGTCTGTCCAGAACACAGTATGCTAACCACAGATCACAGGCAATTGTCATAACATAAACATCATCAGCATTCATGAAGGTGGACACCTGCTTCTTCAGCATTTCCTCTGACATGTTACTCATTTACAGATTCTACTCTGTTACGAAGCTTTTACACGACATATTGGAACATTTACATTAGGATTTTGTGGCATTAAGACACAGGTGTCCAATGCTGATGTACAGTTACTTCTGGATCAAAAAGACACTTCCTTCTGTTTCTTCATCCCTGTTAGAGCCAGTGCCCAGGTGGATTTATACCCCTCCAGTGCATTTTGCAGTTTGCATTGAAGCAAGATATGAGTGAATAAACATTTTATTAAAAATCTGAATATGAGTATTTAGTATATAAAACACGTTTCAAAAGGTTTTGGCAATTTATGCTCATCTGAGTTTATAAAACCAAATTTGATACTGCAGGTAGAATGTTTAGCAAATCTACACGTTTTTTTGTCGCTGCATTAAAAAGTATTATTCAATTTATTCATTCATTATCTGTAACTGCTTTTCCAGTTCAGGGTCGCAGTGGGTCAAGAGCCAATGTGGAATCATTGGGCGTAAGGCAGGAATACACCCTGAAGGGGGCGCCAGTCCTTCAAAGGGCAACACACACATTCACGTACACCTACGGACACTTTTGAGTCGCCAATCCACCTACCAACGTGTGTTTTTGGACTGTGGGAGGAAACCGGAGCACCCGGAGGAAACCCAAGCGGACACTGGGAGAACACACCAACACCAACAGATAGACACTACCTGCTGCGCCACTGTGCCGCCCTATTAGTCAATTCTATGTTTTAAAATATTAAAACTTGTCTAATGTTGTTTATAAGATATCTATAAGATTTTACTAAATTCATTCCTAATTTAGATTTTATAAGGTAAGTGGATTTTGTTTATTTATTATTTTTTTTAATGTATCTTTCAAGCCATTTGCAGAAAGTTTTGAAGGAATTCATCATGCTCCAGATTTGATCGTGTTTGAGAGATTGTGGCTAAACATAGAATTCAGCAGGATACTGATTTTTCATTCTTCTGTATAATACCCTAGTTGAAAGAATCCAATATCACAACTAAATATTTTATTTGGCAGTTTGTGTCTCTTTTAGTCTCTTTAAACTACTTTATTCTTGTGATTTCTCTAACTCCTCCTTCAGCTTTCAAGTGAGTACAGCCAATACTAGCTGCAGGCAAGTGGCCCATTTTCTCCAAACTGCTCTTGTTTCTTACAATTTCTGGAGCCACTGCACCAAACTTTTATATGGACCTTGAGGCTACTGGCCCGGAATGTGGCACTGATATCCATACGGATGGCCTCACGTCTGTTCCATCTCTTTCATCCCTGCTTTTTCAACCCCAGAATACCTTAATAAATTTTTCAACATCCTCTTTCCAACTGTTTTTCTTTTATTTCTCGTGTACACTGGCTTGGGATTGATAAATGGGCTTATAGTCATCCAGCCAGTTGCTCATATGCCTGTCTGGACACAGTGTTCCTTACTTTATGTTCACTAACAGGCCTTCATGTACTTTCCTGGACTTTTTTGTAATTACGCAGTGATAGCCGCTTGCAGAGCTTGTAGTGTGTTTTGATTTAGCTGTGCCCTGTGCGATGGGCAGTGAGATTAGCTGCTGTTTGATACTGCTGCCTGCTGCATGAAGATCAAAGGAAGGAGAGAGGCACAAGACGTACTGTGTTCAGTTGGAGCCAAGCGCGGGATCTGAGAAGGAGGGGTGGGGGCAGGATTGAGTACTTGGGCCGGAAAAGAGGAGGGTGGTGGTGACTAAGTCGGAAACGTGTGGATATATGTCAAAAGACATTACTATAGCTTTCAATTAGTGTAATCCAACAGCCCAAGACTGCTCCCAAAAAATCAAAGCCTTTGAAATATATATCACTGTTCTGTGCTCTGAGTTATGCACTTGTCAGCTTCCAGGACACGATTATCAGTCATCAGAAGCTGAGGTTAATAGAGGGAAGTCTTACAGAACTTTCAGCACTTCTAGAACCACACAACTTACTCTAACCATAGAGCTTTCTCTCTTTTTTGTGGTTTTTTTGACATACATATGCTTATACACTTAATCACTGGATTAGGAACACCTACCTTCTTTTTCCAGCTTCACTGACCATACAGGAGATCTTTGTGGTTCTACAATTACAGATTGTTATCAATCTGTTTCTCTGCATACTTTGTTAGCCCCCATTCCACAGGGTTCTGGATTCCTACCAGACCACCACAAAGGAGGTATGATTTGGGTTGTGGATCATTCTCAGCACTGCAGTGATACTGACATTGTGATGATGTGTTATGGATGTTGTGCCAGTACAAGTGGATCAGACACAGCAGTGCTGCTGAAGTTTTTATATTGCACAGTGTCACTGCTGGACAGAGAACAGTCCACTAACAAAAAACATACAGCCAACAGCATCTTGTGGGCAGCTTCATTTGTCACTGATGAAGGAATAAAGGACGACAAACAAACTGTGCAGCTATAGTTGAGCTACTGTCTCTGACTTCACATTTACAAGGTGGACCATCGAATAGGAGTGTCTGGTGGGTGGACACTGACTGGACACCATGTATAAATCTCTAGGGTCACTGCTGTCTGATCCACTCTGTACCAACACAAAACACACTAAACACACCATCACCTTGTCAGTGTCACTGCAGTGCTGGGAATGATCCACCAGCCAAATACTACCTGCTCTGAGGTGGTCCTGTGTGGTTCCTGAAGGATGCTGAAGGATGAAGTAAACACAGAGTGAAAGGGGGCTAAAAAAAATTATGCAGAGAAACAGATGGGGTACAATGTGTAATAATAGAACCACTTGGTTTGGACTTAAACATTTCAGTCAGTAGTTCCTTAAAGAACCATTGTTGTAAAGAGTATGTGTGAAAGTTAATCTTTTTAAAGTTTAAAGAACCTTTACATAATGTGAAGGTTCTATGGAGAACCCTTGCATTGGTTAGATGTTGTTTTCAAGTATGGTATTACTCAAGGAACCTTTTGAGAGGCCTTTATTATAAAAAGAGTATAAAACTGCTCAGATTTATATATCTTTAACGGTTCAGCACTTTTAGATCCACTTATATAACCTCCCAAGTCATCATACCTTATAGTTATCGCATTAACAAAACCGCTCAGACTGTGCCGACCAAATAGGATGGAGATTTTTCTGTCAATTTTGGTTTAGCAGTAACACATTTTTACCCTAACTCATTTCTTCACCTACCATTGGTTGGAAATATCTTGAAATGTCTGGCCACAGACCAGAGGCTGCAAGCATTCTTAAAGAGGCTTCCTTCCCAGTGTGGAAAAAAAAAAAGAAAAGCATCGCCACAGATTGCAGGGCTTCTGGGAACACGGCCATGGCATCTTGGCCACTGGGCATCTGTGTACCAAAGAGATTCATAGTCTCTAAAGAACACACTTTAAGACTACTATCAGACCATTAAAACAGGTGCATTTATAGACAAACTGCAAACCACTTTAGTGTTTATGTCCTTCTGGCCTAATAAGGATGTGGCTCATACGCTTTCTCACAATGAAAGTCTAGTGAGTAGCAATCTAATGTAAACTTTAGCATCCGCATTAAGGGGAGCTTCTGAAGATTGCATAGTCCTATTCCACTGTTTCAGTTTTTGCCTGTAAGGTTTTGTATCCAATTATCACTGCTTAATAAAGATGTCCAATTATCTACTTTTTCCTGCGAATCTCATTCTCATTAAAAAAAAAGCCAGTTAATAAGCACAAGTTTCCATGTAGGGAGACAAGAATATCCCAGAACACACACATATACACACACACACACACACAATAATGTTTGCAACTTTGTTGATAATGAATGAACCACAGCTCAGCATAGAATCAGAGAGAGAGACAGTCTCTAAGTAATGTGTTATTTTCTTGTCTTTTGTTAGGGCAATAATAATTAATTGAGCTCTATTTCCTTTTCATTTATTGTGTGTGTGTGTGTGTGTGTGTGTGTGTGTGTGTGTGTGTGTGTGTTTTTCTTTTATTCTTAGTTATTATCTAGGCAGGCGACCATTTATTGTGGTAGCTGACCCAGACTTTCTTAGGCAGGTCATGGTAAAGGAGTTCCCCAAGTTCCCCAACAGAATGGTGAGTGATATTAGTACTAATAGTCACACACAGACACATGTTAAACACAACACACAGCTTCTTCAGGGTACACCTATCTCTTATTACCTAATTACTGGCATTTATAACATATATACATATAGGGACCTATTTTCAGCAGTAACAGAAACATTGGAACATGTTTTTGGAAGAATTGTAGAGGTATCAGATATTCATCCCAGTGGTATTGAATGATGTAACATGAAACATGGTGATGTGGTATTGTGATGCTACAGATTGTCCCATTTTGTTTCATGTTTTTTATAGAGATTATTGAATGTCTACATAAGTCCTGCAATGTAGGGAAGGACCAAATTGGAATGTGTATACAGTGAGAGGCTCCAGTGAGGCCAAAGTTAAAGCACTGCACGGCCGCTGAGGTCACCAGTAATGATCACATGACTTATTTATCAAAGCACAAGGGCCAGGTCTGGTGAGCAGGGGCTGCTGGGTAATGCCAAAGGGGAGTGATGACAGCGGGACCAAATCAATACTGAGACTGTGTGCAGCACCTAGAGCCTGCTTTTTTTCCCATGTTTAAAAAGCCAGTCGTTTGTAAATGCCATATCTCAGCCAGTGACCCACACAGGGCTGCGGTGTGGGACATTGGTCAGTGTGGTGAAATTTGCTGTATGTGTGTGTGCGTGTTTATGAACGTGTGCACAAGTTTTACAGAGCAGCTTACAATACACACACCATCTGTGACAGACAGCGGGAGAAAACTCATAAAGTGGATCACCATGGCAGCCCAGAAACAAACACCACTCGTTGACTTCTGTTCACAAAAATAAATACTGTACATTGCCATCTTTAAACACAAACACACACACACACTCCTAATCTAATAAACAGAGCTGAAGCAGCATTCAGCTCCACTCTTCAGGTTTGGCTGTCTTAACAAGATGTCCAGTCTCACTCTCACGCAGCAGACCTGGCCGTCATTGGTGCAGTCTAACAGATGGACAATTGCTTTAATTAACCATATGAAGTCAGGCTGAGCCATTAGTGCAGGGGAATTAAAGTTCACTCTTAAAAGAACAAGCTTCAGACAGAACCCCCGTGGAGCAATCCCTTTAGTGTCAAAGAGATTCTGTAATGGATTATAGAGGTCATGATAAAGTGGGTTTTACTCTGCTCATTTGGACTAGCCTTTGGGTCACTTCATCTTCATCACACCTCTGAAAGGCACAAGGACATGTGTTTCCATGGTGCAAAGGTACTGTACAAAAGCAGGACAAGAGTATTGCAACGTTCAGATCACTGATGCATTGTTTAATCTGAATTCTTGATTATAGGAGCATCTCTAGAGCCTTGCATTTCTTTACAGCTTCCAAAACTCTTCAAATGCATTTGTTACTGAAGTTATCTTGCTAGCATGATTCCTAACCCTAACTAATTAATTAAATTAGCTTTTGTATGTTTACATTTGTGCTAAACACATTTGAGTTTACTTTAAATTAAGTAAATTGAGTAATTCCTGGAATCATTTAATTTTATATCATTTAAAATTGAAATAAAACTTTTTTGCAGAGTGTGTAAATCCATATAACATTAATATCACCCTTTTTTATCAACCATCATTTAAGCTTGTTTTGGGGTGGTTGCCCAGACAGTTTTGGGGTGGTTAAGCCTAGTCCTGGACTACACAAGACTTTGAAATGTGACTTTCCCTAGAAAGGAGGATGTAGTTCAAGACTAGGCTTAATCCCTGTCTGGGAAACCTCCCCATTAAGTATAAGTATATGATCATGGTTATTACCCACTCCATTGCTGGTTGAACTGTGTTTTGTAGGTTACAGTTTTAGTTCTCTTTCTTCAGAATATCAGGTTGGCTACTAAGCCCATGACGGAGAGTCTGCTGCTGCTGAGGGACGAGAGATGGAAACGAGTGCGAAGCATCCTCACGCCCTCCTTCAGTGCAGCAAAGATGAAAGAGGTGAGCTCGCTTCCTCCCTTTGTTTCCTCACTGCTCTTCCTTATTGAAATCTGTGATGTGTGAAATCTGATCAGAAGAGACTCTTGTTCAAAGAGTGTGGAACTGCAGGTAAGAATGTGATTAGCAGAATCAGATTGTTGGTCCCGAACAAAAGCCTAGTTCCTCATAACTCTGAAGACCCTCTAGGAGGTAGCCTGACCTTCAATCTTTTGATCTGCAGTATCCACACCAGAGTTATACAGGCTCAATGAAGATTGTTGTGACAATTATAAGAGGTCAGATGAACATCTATTTGTTGCACTCCCCAACACACACACACATACAGACACACACACATAGAGACACACTGATGTCTGAATAGCTCATAGTATCTTTCACATTCTCCTTTGCACATCTGGTGTGTTTGAAGTGAGAAGTGCATCAGTGGAGTGGAATGCACATCCATCTTCTGTTCTGGCTTTGAGCAGCATGTGTTCTATTGGAAATAAGCTTCTGGTGCGAAATTCTGGACCAGATCACAACAGAAGCATTAGCCCACACTGAAGTACTCTGTTCTGCATGAGAGAACGATATGTGGTGTAGAGCCATTTGGTCCCCCTTTTATCAGTCTGATAATCATGTGTCTTTTCACACTGACCTTTGCCGTGTCCTGTTAAACCCAGACATTGCTGGCCAGAAGATGACAGCAGCTGTTTAAATATATTTGTCAGTATATCATGCAGTTGTAAGAAAATTTTTCATCTCTGAAATGATAACTTTTCATGGGAATGTGCACCATTCTGGGAAGGCTTGTTACAGGATATTGAAAAACTGGACACTGAGTGAGTATTTGACCCTATATAAGAACATTTGTGAGGTCAGGGGCTGATGTGGGATGATAAGTTCTTTATCAAAAATGCTAATCTGAGTCTTCCTAAATGTACTGAGTGGTGGCATATCACTGTTACACAGCTCAACAATACTTCATCACTCTCTTCCCCCACGCATAGTCACCTTATCTTTTGTTCAGTGCTATTCTATGGAGATTATATGAACTGTGTGTTCTCCTCAGTGTCTCTGTCCACGGGTCCACAATGGATGCACCTTATAGTATTTTACAAATTGTCTACAAATATTTAGACATATGATCAGAGGGATAAAATCTGCCCTTTCAGCTGAAATATGAAATGCCATCTTGCTTTGGTTAACCGCAACATCTTCAGATCTTTTTAATAATGTTTTCTTCCAAATTACTGGGCTTTTTCTACTGAACCAATAGTCGAGTAACACTTCATTTAAAGTGTAGCTGGCATCTTCTAATGCTGTCAAGAGAAAAAAAACTGAAAAGGTGAAGATGGGTGGTTTTTTTATCTGACAATGGTGATTTGCTCTCTGAACACTAGTACAGCAGCTCAAAGATTGAAAAGGACAGATCACAGAGAGAGAGGCCACTCAGTGGCACCCTGCTCCTCATTATTGTTCTGTTGCTTAAGATCCAATAGAAAGAATGACAGTGCGTCCATTGGAAGAGAAATGTAGGTGGAATGCTCTTGATCCAGCAAGATTAAAAAAGAGATAAAGAAATTGAACAATACCAATGGTACAAGTGAAAAGAGACAATGAAACGGGAAGAAAATAAAACAGCATTTCTGTAAGAAAAACACACGTTTAAAATGGATGATTGGAGGTATGTATGGATTGAGGAATGTTAGGATGAATGAATGAATAAATGAATGAACAGTCAGCTGTTTTATTTGCCAGCCAGTTTTTAAGGCAACTGGTCAGTCAGGCTGTCAGTGAGTATCTCAGTAATTTGGTCAAAGGGTCAGGTAGTGATTTGGTCAGCTAATGTGCAAATCAATCAGTGAGCTGGTCAGTTAGACAGATCAAATCATATTTACAGAAATATTATTTAAGTAAGGGCAGTAGCTTTGGTGAATAACACAGTGGCTTTAGTTGTTCTAAGTGAAACAGAACTGGATAAAGGCTGGTAGCTGTTCTCCATCATATTCTCATCACGCCTCCCAGCAGAGCATTAACTGCTCGCTCTACTCCCTGCCTGCTCGCATGAGGAGCTTTACCAGAAAACCTAATCAACTCTGAGTGTTTTAGTCTAGCAAAGACCCTCTATTGTCCCCTGCCAAGCCCCTCAGATTAGTCTCTTCCTACAGACAGAGAGAATTAGGGTTGGGTGTGCACGAGCATAGGACTGTTTGTGTTATATAAATTAGTTTCCTAATACGTGTGAAATGGTAAATATATTTGCCAGAAGTCAAAGATGTGTGCTGGGAGAGAGATTTCAATGATTAGTCTCTATCTGACTCATTAAACATGGTAAGACAATGACATCATATTAGGCTAAATTCAGCTTTTGGTGACATCAAGCGCGAGAAAACCACAAGCATCATCACACTGAGCAGCGGCTCAAGTTTAACATGGGAGAGTGAAATACTGGCTACATGCTGACACAGTTATAAATATTTTAGGAGCTCATAAACATCTTTATTGTCAGCACCAAACCCTGCTTTTGGGCTCTGGCACTTAAGAAACGTTTGTTAACTTAATTACAGCACACTGAGAATAGTTCTTTTCTCCTTCTGTTTTTCACTTTTAGAACTAACCTCACAATGCAGCTGAAAATGGAAATAGGCATGAGTCAGTTGAATAATGATAAAACCCAGTGGAAAGGCTGGGATATTAGAATATGTGAGCTGCTGACATTCTGTAAAAGTGACATTCAGGCTGAGCCCATTAAAGTACTGTGAATTCTGCATTTGAAACACTTTCATGATTACATGGTTCTAGCTAGCTGTCTAATCTATCTCATCTATCTGTGTATCTATCCATCAATCTGCAATATATTGCCAAAATATTCACTCAACCATCCAAATCATTGAATTCAGGTGTTTCAATCACCTCCATGGCTACAGGTTTGTAAAACCAAGCACGTAGGCATGCAGAACGTTTCTACAAACATTTTTGGTTGCTCTCAGTGAATTCCAGCATGATACCATGATAGGATACCACCTGTGCAGCCCAGTCATGAAATTGCCTCTCTGCCTAATACTCCACAGTCAACAGTCAGTGGTACTTAAACTAAAGTGGAAGCAATTGGGAACAACAGCAACTCAGCCACAAAATGGTAGGCTATGCACAATTACAGAGTGGGGTCAGCAGATGCTAAGGTACATAGTGTGCAAAGGTCACCAACCTTCTGCAGAATCAGACCTCTAAACTTCATGTGGCCTTCAGATTAGTTCAAGTAGTGTTTAGAAAGATTCCTGGAATGGATTTCTCTGGCCAAGTAGCGGCATTCAAGTCTAAGAGAATGGTGTTTATCTGGCTGCCAAGTGTAAATTTTGGTGGAGGAGGGTAAATTATTGTGTGGTTTTTTTTTTCAGGAGTTGGGCTTGGCCCCTTCGCTCCAGTAAAATGTACTTTTAATGCTTCAGCATATCAAGAAATTTTGGACAATTTCATGCCCCTAACTTTGTAGAAATAAGTTGGGAATGGCGCGGCACGGTGGCGCAGCAGGTAGTGTCGCAGTCACACAGCTCCAGGGGCCTGGAGGTTGTGGGTGCGATTCCAGCTCCGGGTGACTGTGAGGAGTTTGGTGTGTTCTCCCCGTGTCCGCCTGGGTTTCCTCCGGGTGCTCCGGTTTCCTCCCACAGTCCAAAAACGTTGCAGGTGGATTGGCGACTCAAAGTGTCCGTAGGTGTGAGTGAATGTGTGTGTGTGCCTGTGTTGCCCTGTGAAGGACTGGCGCCCCCTCCAGGGTGTATTCCCGCCTTGCGCCCAATGATTCCAGGTAGGCTCTGGACCCACTGCGACCCTGGATTGGATAAGCGGTTACAGATAATGAATGAATGAATGAAGTTGGGAATGGCCCCTTCCTGTTCCAACATGACTGCACACCAGTGCACAAAGCAAGGTCCATAAATGTGTGGATGCTGTGGAAGAACCTGACTTGCCTGCACAGAGTCCTGACTTCAACCCAATAGAACACCTTTGGGATTAATTAGAGCAGATACTGCGAGCGAGGCCTTCTCGTCCAACATCAGTGTATAACCTCACAAATGTGCATCTAGAATAATGGTCAAAAATTCCCATAAACACATTCCTAAACCTTGTGGAAAGCCTTCCCACAAAAGTTGAAGCTAGCTACAAAGGGTGGGCCAACATCATATTAAACCCTATGGATTAAGCATGGGATGTCACTGTCAGCATGGTCAGTATGAGACAGCTATGTTTGTTATCAGTGATTGCTGCCGTCTATTTACAGTAAATCACCTTAACACTTTGTTTGTATGAACGCAGGGTAAATCTATCTATAACCTTTATCCTAAACTTAACTGTAACCTTCAAAAGAGTAGAAATAGAAGTAGTTGTGAACTGAGGAGTGACCTGGATTGCTGGTTGGTTCGCCTCAGCTAGTAGGAAAATTAGAAGATCAGGACTGTCTCCTCCCTCAACACACATGGCTGAGGTGCCCTTGCACAAAATAGTTAACTCCCAACTGTTTCTGAGTTCTGGGATGGCTTTGTATAAACTACAACAGGTGGGTTTAATGTGGAGGCAAAACTTTGTTGTGTTGCTGTGCAAAGATGATAATAATCATTTCATAAATAAAGAAGGTTTATATAGACATTGTGTAGTTTTTGAATGCTTCCCTTCAGTAAAATGTCACCAAGAGTTTTCCTAGATTCATTCAAGCGAGGTACTTGTTAGGAACTATTATATCGTAATGTGTACATGTGGAAAGATGGGTGCTATTTTTATGCCAGACACTTGGCTGCATTCTTAATGTTTAACCCAGATGACTTTAGCGTATTCAGACGTGTGTGTGTGGGGGGGGGGGTGTTGTCGCCTGTATTGATTTTCATTAGTTGTGTTGGAGCTGCAGGAAGAGACAGAGGACACTGCTCCTGTCATCCTCCATCAGCCTCTCTAGTCTTCTTCATCTGCCTTTGAGCCCAGCGCCCATTTGCTCTCACTCACACACATTCACTCCATCACACCACAGGCATGCACACACTCACCCTGTATGGTAAACCTGACCCACTGCAAAATACACCAGAATTATTTCCTTATTACTGATCATTTCATCACATTAACAATTGCTTCCTTTGAACCAACACGTCACTGTCTGGATCTTCATCTAAAAAATGGTAACTTGAAATGGCTGTCAGTGGAATTAAAAATTTTTTTTTTCAGGGAATTTTGTTCCAATTTTATTTATCCTTATCCTTATAGCATGATTAAAATGTTTAAAAATGTTTACATTTCAGTAGAGGATATTTTGCTCTGAGGTGGTGCTGCAGGTATTCTGACAATCACACAACTGCAGGATCTCTGCGTCCTGAGGTAAATCCCTGTTTCAAGTCACTGTCTGTGAGGAGTGTGTTCTCCCTGTGTCTACACAGGTTTCCTCTGAGGATTCCAGGTTTCCTCCCACTGTCTCCCACTAGGTCTGAGTGTGTGAGTGAATGTGTGAGTGCGTCTTGCCCTGTGAAGGACAGGTGCCCCCTTTCTACGGTGTATTCCTGCCTTGCGTCCAGTGATTCCGGGTAGGCTCCGGACCCATCGTGACCCTGAACTGGATAAGAGTTACAGAGAATGAATGAATGAATTTGTACACTGAGTGTAACCTTTTAAATATATATATGTCAGATTCACTCAGTCCAAGTAATGACTTTTAACATTAGACTTTACATTGTGCCTTGTGCCTGATGATTCTGGGTAGGCTCTGGATACACCATGACCATACACAACAGGATGAAGTGGTCACAGAAAATGAATGAATTAATTAATTTGCCCCTTTAGAGCAGTGGCGTGCAAGTTCAGTCTTGCGCTTGCTAAACCTGCAGTTTATTTTAAAATATAGTTTTAAAATTAAATTCAATATTTTATACAAGTGATCAAATATTCAGTGGATATTGAAGTAATAAAATTAGGGGAATGCAAATGATTAAACACAAAACTGAACATACACATCGCTTTCCATATGAAGAGCTCAATATCGGTGAAAGACAGCATCATGTTTAGAGATTGTGTCTGAAAACACCTATTGTCTGAAAAGCTGTTGATTAAATCAGCAGGAAGGCTGGGTGTGGGTCGGTGTGAGGAAGGAGCAGGTGAAGGTCAGGAATTAGTCTGCTCCTGGTTCAGAGTCAGTGGGCTGTGGGCTGAGGTCAGTCTGGCTGTGCTGCGTATATTCTGGATTTGTCAGTCTGCTGTGCTTCAGTGCCCCACAAAAGACCACAGAGCTCAGACAGGACATCTTGTGCTCTCTCTCTCTCTTTCTCTCTCTCTCTCTCTCTCTCTCTCTCTCTCTCTCTCTCACTCAGTACTTCATACATTGTCTCAAACACTTTTTCTCTCTCCATTTCTTTTATCTTATTTCCTCTCTCTCTCTCTCTCTCACACACACACACACACACATGCACAAACACACACTCACTTGCCTTTCTTCTGGGACCTCTCTGTCTTTTCCCTCTCTGTTTTTTTTATTCTTTTTTTCTACCTCTTTTGCTTGCATCCTCATCTCTCTCTTCCTCAGCAGGCAGGATCAATAGGCAGAGGTCTGCTTTGAGATGGAGGCTTATCACAGTTGCAGTCATGGTCATCTAAGGGGAGAGCTCCAGTACAGAGAGAGAGAGAGAGAGAAAGAGAGAGAGAGAGAGAGTGAGAGAGAAAGGAGGAAGTGGTAAGGGGTTTAGAAGCTTGCCGGATCTGGTGTCCACAGTAGCGTGACCTGACTGGAGCTCGCTGTGTCATCCAGCTCCACCTTCACATCATCAGCCTCTAGCTCACTGCACAAAGACACACACACACACACACACACACACACACAAACATATTTCTAAAATCAGCTGCATGGAGCAGCATTTCTTCACATTCCAAAAACGTAACACTGCAGAATAAGCCAATAAATATTCTTAAATGTTGATGTAAAGCAATTTCTAACTTTTAGTTATTGTTTATATACCCCAGTTATTTTTAATAGATTTCTCTCCCAGTCATTACTCATCTTCATTTCAACCTCATTAGCTAAGCTTCCCCATCACACACCATGCTACCAACACCATGACATACTTTCTCTGAGACACATGATGCCAGCAACTGTCTCTTCACACTGCCACTAATGCACCATCGCTGGACTCAAAAACAGGAGAGTGTCCACAGCCCATGTCTGTCACAACAGCTGAGAGATGAAGTGCTTGTTGGCACCGTACTGTGTGATAAGGGAGGAGGTCACCCCACTCCCCCTAAGAACTAAGCCACTTGTGCTCTCCAGGATTCGCACCACCGGCTGGCTGAGGTATCACCATGGATTGAACAGACAGTCACCTGATGAAAGAGCCAATGTTAGAACCCCTGTGAGAGTCGAACTTTTAACATTATTAACTTTAAATCTAACTTAACGTAAAGGCCAAAACATTCTTAAAATGTAATGCAACGGAATGTAATGGACCGTTTCTATTGGACCATTTATTGTGATGTTTTCTCACATTGTAAAGAGCATTACTATGCACAAATGATGAAGAAGAATGAAAAAAAATTGAGATACATGGTTTCCTTGTACAGCCATGGTATGTGCTCTTTAAACATATAAAAGGCAATTAGGTAATGAGTTCATTAACATGGCTTTGATCCATCAAGTCTTTCCCCTCGGTGATGACCTCCAAAATCAAGCAGAGTTAAACTGGATTTTAATTAATTCATCACTTCATAGTGGCATCACCCACGCTCTCCTCGCAGGTTAAGGGATTTCTTCACTCAATGCAGATCTCATGCCACCCACACTTTTCATCTCAGGCTCAGTCTAAATCTTTCAGCAGGGGCTTCTGTGTTGGAATGTTTCAGTCACCAGCTGTGTACCTCTCTTTAATGAAGAAAGCCTCATTTTGTTTTAACCCCTTGAAATCACAGGCTTATTAAAGCTTTATTATTTCATAACTATATAGATTCCTATGCAAACTGGTTGAGTTATTCTTAAATTATTGTAAGCCATTTAATCCCAATTTTTTCTCAGCTTTGGGGGTTATTGTGATATTTTCTAGCTAGAAAGGCTCAGACAGAAAGTATACCTTCTTAGAAAGTGGTTTGGAGAGAATGTATTCATGATTAAATGTCTGAGAGTTGAGAAATAACATCAATAAAAGTTGATAAAAATCAGTTGAAATATTAGACCTAATTACACAAGGAACAAAATAAATAGAAATGACTGAATTTATAAAACTTTAGAAAACTCTTTGTATACAGGCATAAAATAACCTCCTTGTTTCTAAATTCATTAGGCGTTTGATTCGCTTCTCTTACTATATGTGCTCAAGCTAAGAGAAGGTATTATTTGGGTGGTGGATCATTCTCAGTTTAAATACTCACTCACTGTCCACTCACAGTTCACTCTCAGTCATACCCACCTTGTTGGTTGACCTTGTCAGAGCAAGTAACTAATCTGCTGCAGCGTAGTTCGTGTTGGTCATGCTGTAGTAGTCATGTGAGACCACTGAAGAACAGAAAGAAAGGGGGCTAACAAAGTATGCAGATGGACTACAGTTACATTGCATAATTGTAGAAGTGCTCCTCTGTGGTTAGTGGAACTGATGAAATGGACGATGAGTGTAGATACAAGGGGTCATAAGTTGATCTGTGAATATGATAAAATTGATAGAATACAATTAACAAAATCTTGTAATAACCCCCTTTAGAGATTATACATGATGGGAACTAACTTTCTTGAATCATCAAAGTGAATAGGTCTGGACTTTTGACAAATTAATTCACTTCATAAACACAAAGATAATGTATACATTTATTTTAAGTTTTATTTTTCATTTTAAAGAAACTATAAACATTAGTGACTGACAGGTTTAAAAGGATCTTTCTGGATAAAAACTTGCTGTTTCTGAATGCTGATATCCGTGTGTATCTGTTTCCTCGCAGATGGTTCCTCTAATCAATACGGCCACTGAAACATTATTGAATAACCTGGAGGCTTACGCAGAGTCTGGAAAGAGCTTTGACATTCACAGGTGCATGTGTATGTAGGAGTTTGTGTGTGTGGCATGTGTTCTGAATTGCATTTACATTTTACATTTATGGCATAAGGCAGAGGCACTTAACCAGAGCATCCCATATTTATAATCTTGCAGGGGATAAAGTATGTTCTTGTGTTTGACGTCATCTTCTACTGCTGAAGTCACGTCACATTCCAATACTCAAGAAAGCAAATGCAAAAACATTTCAAGTACCTGGATAATGTTCTTGATTTGCCCAAAATAACAAAGATGCATTGGTTCATGACTTACCAACAAGAACAACTTGAAATTCCCAGAATTCATTGTGGCATCAAAAATATTTTCTTGTGAAGAGACTGCTCAAGAACATAGTTCTAGAGAACACAGGTCCATTCTTTGTGTTCTAGGTATTGAGAAACAGCCGATGTCTGTGTGTTTTTAAAGCTTGAATTGGCTAAAGACAGTGGCAAATCTTTATCAAGACCGAAAGGCTGTTTTAAAGATATTAATTATCATTTTTTAAACACTTTCTCATGATATATAATAATCATTTTAACCGTTTTGATTCCACTACTAAAATGCAGAAAAATGTATAAATAACAACAAAAAGGTAGAAAGCTTCCTGTGAGTGTGTCCACACTTCTGACTGCTACTGTAGTGGTGACTCTTCTTCCTATTTTCCTGCAGGTGTTTTGGTTGCTTCACTATGGACGTGATTGCGAGTGTGGCGTTCGGTACCCAGGTGGACTCTCAGAATGACCCTAATGACCCCTTTGTCCACAATGCCTCCAAATTTTTCTCCTCCACCTTCTTCAGGCCCATCATGTTCATCTTCAGTATGTCATACTCTCACATTAACCACAGACCTACGGTGCCCATCTAGAAATGAATGATCTCCTTTTTAATTGTATTACTGGGGAGTTCAGCTCTCATGAGGCGCTCTCATAAATGATAATAAGAAATGAACTTTAATGAAGTATAAAGACATAGCACATTTATTGTAGAGGACTGGAGAACGAGATCTCATTTAAACATGCCTTTGTCCTTGTGTTTATGACTTAAGTATATTGGGGAAAGAAAGACTTCATGATTGTCAATTGTGCTCCTAGTGGCCTTCCCATTTCTGATCGGACCCCTCGGTGCCCTGATACCCAATAAACCCCGCCGTGAGATGAACAGATTCTTCATCAGCTGCATTCAGAAAATCATAAAACAGAGGGACGAGTTGCCAGCCAATCAGGTAGAGCACAACCTTGAATGAATTGAAAAATTGTCCTTAACTATGCACTTGCAATATTAATGAATGCATGTCTAACATTCACATGCTATATTTGACATGCTACACTGGTCAGCCACAGGATTAAAACCATTTACAGGCGGCAAGATTAACATTGAGTGTGTTTACATGCACTTGGGAAAACTCACACTTTACATGACTCTGGCAATAATCTGATTTCTGCTTTGCAACAGCCAATAATATCACAGAAATCCATGACAAACGTCCTGCTGCTGCTTTTTGTAAACATGGACCCACTTTACCTGCAAATATGGATCTTATATTTTTATGATTTCTAATATTATGCAGTGCTGCCCTTCTCACAACTTTCTTTACACGTTCTCTACTCGAGAAGAAGGCAAATTATTTAAGTTAGTGTCTGTTCTCAGACACATCATCGTTCCTTCCGTTACAGACCCAAGCTGTTGGACTCTGTGAGGAGTGGTGGGGGCGAGTGGTACTTTATGAATTTTCATATACAGAACAATTAGAGAACATCTTCTGTGTCTGAGATGGCTCTACACTCTGATTACATTTGTGAGAATGCGCAGACAGGGAAATCAGAATGGAATCTGGGTATGATTATACATGCAATGAGAAATCAGATTATTGAGCTAAAATCTAGCTCTCTTAAATGGATTAAGAAAGAATTATATAGTGCATGAAAATGCAGTTATTAATTGTCTACTTTCTGTGGCACCTCTTAGGGATGGGATTATTTAGGCAGCAAGTGAACAGTGTTGCAAGCAGGAGCTGAGTGACTTGACAAGGCCAAATTGTTATGCTCAGAGCATCTTCAAACAGCAGGTCTTGTGGGGTGTTCCCACAGGCAGTGATTGGTACCTACAAAAATAGGTCCAAGAAAGGACAACTGTTGAATGGGCATCATTGATGCGCAAAGGGAGCCAAGGCTAGGCCATCTTGTCCAATTCTACATTAGAGTTCCCCACAAATTGGGATGCTTATAACTTTTTTTCTTTTTCTTTATGTTGTTTTTTTTTTTTGTAATTTGTGCTGCAGTTGTTGTTCTCTGACATCCAGCCAGACGGGGCAACTTTCACTCTCCTCACACATCAGTGAGCCACAGCCACCCATGAGCCTGTGGCTGGGTCACAGCATTTGTGCTGCTGAATAAATTGCATATCTCCATTTTTTTACTACATCGTTTGAAAGCTGCATCTGTCCTTTATATTGTGTAAAAATTTTATGAAATCTTCCAAAATTACTTTTTTCATTGACTTCTATTAAAGGTTAAATATGTTTTTTTCTTTCTCCTATAAAGTTACTATTTTGGTTTTCTTTGGACAGCAGTGACAGCACTAGTCTAAATTCTGGACAGCACTTATTTAAATGCTTCTTTCCAAAGCCTAAATGTGAAGGAGAGAGTGCCTCGAAGGTGCAATGTGCAAAACCACATACTTACATACTTATAAATATACACTTGCACCTCTAATATTAAAGTTCTATATTTGGCTTAGTGTTTAGTATTTTAGTATACATCCTTTAGACACCCTACCTTGACCTTTCATCTCTGGGTCTTCACAGCGACGACGGGACTTCCTGCAGCTGATGCTGGATGTTAGGAGTAGCAAAGAGTGTGTATCTCTAGAGCATTTTGATGTAGTCAGCCATGCAGATGAGCAGGCCAATGCCCAGCCTCAAACAGCTGAAGAAGAACATCACCACGATGAGCCCTCAAGACGACCCCAGCAGAAGAGGATGATGACGGAGGATGAAATCATAGGACAGGCCTTCATCTTCCTTCTGGCTGGCTATGAGACCAGCAGTAACACTCTGGCATTTGTCTGCTACCTGCTGGCCATCCACCCAGAGAGCCAGGTTCAGCTTCAGAGAGAAGTGGACGACTTCTACGCCAAACATGTGAGTGAGAGACACTATGACACACAGCACCAGATGTTATTTGGTGTATATTTTATTTATTTATTTATTTTAAGATGGCACCCATTATAGTTTTCTATATATAGCTGATTCCAGGCGAAAACACCAGATTAATATTGGAGGAAAAAAGACAAAGCTCATCTAAAATTTTACCAACATTTAAAAGGTCTGTTCTGCTATTTAATCACGTCTTTATTAATAATAATTAATTATAACAATTAATAATAGTATAGTTAATATATAAATAACACAACATATACATTGAACACACACATGCTAATACATCTTACTATACCCTGGGTGAACACGCTACTCTTGAGGAGAAAGTGTCTGAACATCCCACATGTGAGACTTTAGGTTTGACTGGAGAACTTGTTTTGTGTCAGTAAATTGTAAATCTAGGGTTGTATCAATAATGTGCTCTATGCTCTATTTTTATTCTTTGTTGGAGAGAAGAGTGGTTTGATGAGGCTGGTTTATTTAGATAGAGTGCTTCAGATGTCAAATTGGTATTTGTATCATCCAATATTCAAGGTTTGAGTATCAGTTTTGGCATCAGAAAAGAAAAAGAGGTATCATTTCTGTTTTCTTCCTGATCCAGTGGAGTTGGGCTCTGTTTACTACACCCTCTATTGATTCCAGAATTGCAGATAAGAAGTTGGATTTCTAAAGGAGGGTGGCATTTGGAGCTGATGTGTATCTCTTCATTCCTGAACAGTGTGCAGTACTCTTATGTGTGTGTGTGTCTGTGTGTGTGTGTCAATGTGTTTGCGTAATGTACATTGTATGGGGCCTGTGTTGGATTTGCTGTTGCATTCTACCCTGTTACTATCCATTGTCCTCTATCTCCAGGGCAAATAGTGCATGGCAGACAAACAAATAAAAAATTCAGAGCTACCAGCACATTGTGAAAAGTAAGATTTGTTCTGCTAGGTGTACTCAGCTGTGAGTATTGAGCTCCACTCATAAATATAGCACGGGATTTTGCAGTATTATATACATATCTGCTGCTTTGGCTTATGTGTGTAACGAGGAATAGGGAATGGAAAAAGAATCCTGGCTGAATCCTACTATCTATGGACCCAGAGAAAACTCTAAGAGGGTGGATGATGGGGTTACTGGGGTTGTGTGTCTGTGTGTGTGTGTGTATGTGTGTGTGGGGGTGTTGTATAGAGAGCTGTAAGGGTTAGAAAACATACCTAATAGTGCATGCTGTTAGGTGGAATAAAGGTGGCTTCTGCTGCTGACCCACATACTTTTTTTTCAAAGTGTATTTTCAGTTATCTTCACCGAGGTCACATTACCCTACAGTCTAACGTTCCAAAGCCAGTGCTTTGGATAAACAAAACACTGGCAGAGGTTTTGCGTAATGCAGTTTTGATGAAATCTTTGATTAAAAAGAGAGGGAGGGGGCAGGCAACATGTCTCTGTGCTCAGATAAACAGCTTGTGAAGAGAAATGAGGGAGCGGAGTGTTTTACAGAGATTTCATTTAGCACTTCTGACTGGAGCTACTCGGTTAGCTGCACTGCTGCTATTCTACAGTCACTGCTCTAACTCCCATCACTTTCTTTTTCCCAAAACACTGCTGTAATGGCCAGCACATAAACCAGGCCTTGTTAAACATGCGCCTGCATCGGCTGAATCTTAATACCTGCAGCCAAGGCCAGCCAGCCGCTCAGATCAAACAGCAGGGCTAGTCAATCTCAATGAGTCCCTTTCTTCCCTTTCATCTTATTCACTCGCTCCCATTGACACTCACATGCTTCATTTAGCCCTGCTCAGGAAGTCAGGGTCTTTTTACCTTTTCTTTTTTTTTCAAGCAGCAGGGAGTGTTTGAAATGTAAACCCTCTCTGAAGCTTTTTGGGCATCGTTCATCTTTGGTAGAAAGTAAATACATAGCCTAGCTAGCAGCTTTTAAATCTATCTCAAGTGCCTCCTTTTTTTTCTTCTGTAGCATGGCAATTGTAACATTAAATCTATTAGTTTTTGCTCATTTGATTCACTCAGGGCAGGCCTAAAAAATCAAACCTTTATAACACTTGATTTCTCTATGTTCTAACATGTATTTGACACTGATTTCAGCATCATGTTATCCGTTAAATGGTTTTCTTAATAAAATACATTCATGATCCCTGTGCTTTAGCTGTTAAATATATGTGAGTAGCAAAAGAGCAAATCAAAGAAGTATAGACGCTTCTGTAATTTGACTAAATTTGTAATGCTGAAGATGCCTAAAATGTTTGTTATAGCGATACAATATACTTTTGAAGTCAGGTGCCATTAAGTAACAGGCGTCATACCCATATAAGAACTAAATAGAATAATTAATTCATTGATTCATTGTCGGGCGGCACGGTGGCACAGCAGGTAGTGTCGCAGTCACACAGCTCCAGGGGCCTGGAGGTTGTGGGTTCGATTCCACCTACACATGTTGGTAGGTGGATTGGCGACTCAAAAGTGTCCGTGTGTGTGCGTATGTGTGTTGCCCTGTGAAGGACTGGCGCCCCCTCCAGGGTGTATTCCCACCTTGCGCCCAATGATTCCAGGTAGGCTCTGGACCCACTGCGACCCTGAATTGGATAAGCGGTTACAGATAATGAATGAATGAATAATTTATTGTCTGTAAGTGCTTAATCAGTTCAGGGTCGTGGTGGATCCGGTGCCTACTGGAATCACTTGGTGTAAGGTGGGATCACACTCTAAAGGGGACACACATTCACACATTCACTCACACCTATGGACACTTTTCAGTCGCCAATCCACCTACCAACATGTGTTTTTGGACTGTGGGAGGAAACCGGAGCACCTGGAGGAAACTCACGCGGACACGGGGAGAACACACCAACTCCTCACAGACAGTCCCCCAGTGCAGGACTAGGACACCCAACCTTACAACCCTGGAGCTGTGTGACAGTGATACTACCTGCTGCACCACTGTGATACATAGACACATGTCACAAATCCTCATATTGATTTTGAATATAAGTAAATATATCTACTAATAAATTTCAGCTCTACTATATAACAGTGCCAGCTAATATATGACTAATATATGACTACTTGAGTTAGCAAATCTTGAAATTTTACTGGAGTTATTTTAGTGAAGTTGCCAGAATTTTGATGTCATTTCACTGCAATACAGTGTTAGCTTGCATGTACCAATAGTTGTATCTCAGGGTTCAGAGAATCCAATGGCATTCATAGGAGAAGTGTACATACAGCAAGATTTATCAGCTTTCCACAGAGAGTGCATGATGTTTGACAATGACATTCATTTTACTCATTGAAAATCTGATTTCACCCTATAGACAAGATTCCAACTACAGAATTATTGTATTACTTGCACTTGCGCTATGTTGTAACATGGTCCTGGAGGAACCATGGTAAATAAATAATCCCTCTGTTTACTGAACTCTTTATGACACGATTTCAGATGTCTATTGCAGACGTTCCTTTGTTAAAGCAATTTTCAAAGGATCATACATTCGATTTAATAGCTAATAATAAACCTTTCCTTTGAAGAGTTTATAATATAGTGCTTTCATAAATGTTGTTTTTGTAGTAAAACTTTCTCTCATTTTTCACTCATATTATTTAAGATATATCTGGTAAAAGCAACACTAAATTTATAAACTAGTATTTTCTGGGCATGTGACTACACACACACACACACACACACACACACACAAACATGAACTTAAAGCCATGAGCTCTGACTTTACGAGCAGCTGGGCATTAGTCTGCGAGACATCAGACTACAGTGGATCTGAAGGTCAGTCTCCCCCCGACTGGACCTGCAGTGCTTGGCACCACTCTCAAATTTAGCTCAGAGAGGAGCAAAGGGCCTTTCAGCTTATTTGGTAAATGCATCTCGCTGTGCTCAAACTGAATGCATCAACACTGAAAGCTTTTCAAATGTCACTCTCCTGATCAGCAGAACAGAGGGCTGCCTTTGTACCAAAACATAGATGCATTGAAACCACTTTAAAACTTTAAGCTTACCCAGTTGTTGACAGTTTTTATTAGTTTAAATGATAACCACACACATATGTAATGTAAGGATATGCCTATCAGTTCCATTGTTTTTCCTTATCTCAAACTGTAGAATTAAACCAACCAATCAGTTTTGTGTAGTCTGCCTCTATTCTCTAAGTCTGAGAACATCCAATCACAGTCCAATCACAGCACGGATGTGAGAGTTAGTTACACAAACCTCTAAACCAATAATTTTCCTTTCTGCCTTCCGAACAAGCTTGTGTAACTAAAACTTTCATTTTCAATCATAGCACTGGACCTGTGTTTACATGAGAGAGGACAGCTGCTTTGTAGAAGAGATGTAGTGAAAATTGCTCAAAAAAAAAATAAATGTGAGGGAATGTATCATAAGCATTATCAGCATGCTAACTGGTAGCGAATAATTGGCCCTTTACAAAGATGGAGATTTTTAATGGAGTTATTAAATTTAGTCATGTAACTGTGACAGCTTTAGGTATTGTGTTAACCTATTGTGCAGTAACAGATCTGTCCGTGTAGTCTATTATTTCAAAGTCAAAGTCAACTTTGCTATCTGTCCTTCTCACTGCAGATGTGTTGAGTGTACAATGAAATACAGTCCCTCCAGGACTACATTAATACAGAAGAGCAGCTGACAACAACAGATAAATTGCCCTAATAATTACGAACAATAGATTACACAAAACTACTTCAAAAAGACTACCCTTGTAAGGGTTTATAAATACTTTAAAATCTGTTTATCAGTGGTTATTAATTAGGTTGTAAACACCTTCAAAGCCATTAATAATCAGTTATAATACAAGGAATTGTGACATGTTGTTTGCCAAATAGTGAACCCACATCTATCTATACTTCTAAAATTTAGATCTTGACATATCTTTTAAGTTTAACCATTTAACCACCAGGTATAATGAATTATCCACTAACAGAATGTCTTTTCAATGATAATGTGGTTTACATTAACATATGAAATGACAAAATTCACATCCTGAAGTCTTAGCATATTCACTAAAGGGCAAACAGGTCACTTGCCTTTTCTATACTATCTTAAATAATAATCTACAAATTATTATTATTTATCTTTAAGTTGTTTACAACCTGATTAATAACAAGGTACATTATTATTATTATTATTATTATTATTATTATTATACTAGAAAGCAATAGACTTAATGTTTGCTCTGATCTAACAACATGAATTCCATGGACGATCCCCTACAATGAAAGAGCCATTGCCCATGAATCCGAAGTTAATTTGTTCAGAAGTTGTTAAGCAGTCGTAAGCTTTACTTGGCGGTAGATGTTAGATTCCAAAATAGACAGATAAATACCAAGCCTGACAGATTCTGAGCCCTTCTTTTTCTATTTCTGTTGTAGCAGTGTCACTGACTCAGAGCTGTCTCCCAGCCCCACCGAGCTGCATTTTTACCACTGGATGGTTTAAGTGGCAAACATGTAAATGCCTTACTGCCTGAAGGAGTGTGTGGCTGGCTGCTGGTCTAGCCTCTCATTTTCTCTTCCCGGGCTGCGGCAGAGCTCCCCAGGGGGTCTGTCATTAATTTGCCTTTTTTATCTGCATAAATAGCAGAGCCAGATGAAGCGGAGCGTCACCTAATGAGTCAGCCAGAGGTGGGAGACGAGGGCGGGAGGCCGAGCCACACTGCAAAATTACACATTTTCAGTCTCTCCTTCTTTTTCAGATACAAATGTTGAGAGGAGGGGGGGGGGGTGGTTGGGAGTTGTGTTGAAGAATAAGAAGATGGACAGAGTTCTTTTTTTAGAACCATCAGTGCACTAAACCACTGCAGAGACAGGAAGAGATAGATGAATGGAATTGGTCAAGAAGTCAAACACAAACACACACAAACACACACACACACACACACACACACACATACACACACATCCAACTGTACCAACTTTCATATTGAGAGCACAGTTTAATTATTTAATGTAGACTGCATATACAGTATTAAGTCAGGAAATCCTTCATGCATTTTTTACCAGTGAAAAGGGCCATGAAGATGATCCACAAACATGATGAAGTGTTAGAGATGCTAAACAGGATTTAAATCAGTCAATCCACAAACATATAAATGTGACAGACACAACCGTGGAAATCACCAACAAAGTCAGATAAACAGCGTGTAAGATTCTCACCTCACAGACCTCCCTCCACAGACATTTGCACTCCGCTCTTGCTTCAGTATTGTGTGTAAGGTTTTCAGTGTTTAATGTATTTACTGCTGTTTTCTTGACCTTACTCTAATGTACATAAGTGAAGGTTGGTCTCAGCTTTTTGCACAGTACTGTACAAGGTTTAGAACATCTTATTTTGAGGTTTTATGATGAGTTCTTGGACTTGTGATGGATCACTAAGGTGACGGACTGTTGCTGATGCATTCTTTACTACAGTGCATCAACACCGTCTCCTCATGCGTGTTACATTATCAGTACGAGAAAACAATGACCTTCGGCATTTCTTCATCCATCTGTTATCTGTAACTACTCAATCAATTCTGAAATTTCCTGTCAGGATATGTTATCTTACCTCATTTCCAGTTCAACTGTATAAAGGTGAAGAAGACCCAAAACAACAGAGAATATGAGAAGAATAAGTGGACAGATAAACAATCTGGACATGTAATCAGTAGGAATGGCACTGTCCTGACGTTTGATTGACAGGGTTACCCCCTCTTAGAGCTCAGCAAGCAGGTGAAGGAAAAACAGAAGGACGACTATAACAGGACAGTAAAATTTGACAGGAGCTGCAAAATATGGAGGTTTATGTTGAGGGGCAGATGAGAGGAAGTGAAATATAAAGGAAGGAAATGTAATATATACAGAGAAGAGAGCATGACAGTTGTTTTGAACACTCCATCAGGGAGAGAGAGAGAGAGAGAGAGAGAGAGAGAGAGAGAGAGAGAGAGAGAGAGAGAGAGAGAGAGAAATGGAAAGAGATAGCGACAGCATGACATTAAGCATAAGGGAACGAAACCGCAAACGTGACACAAACAGCGGAGCCAGGGGAGGTGCAAAACAGACAGGAAAAGCGGAAGCACAGGAAGAGAAGACAGAATGAAGAGGTGAAAGAAGCACAGGCAGCAACTAAGGGTGGCCGTCAGGGGGGTGCGTGGTGAGTTAGAGCTAAATAGAGAGTGAGAGAAAGTGAGGGAGTGTGTGTGCAGTGAAGTAGCCTGGCTTTCCTGTGTGTGAATAATTCATTGGTGCTGTGCCTGTGAGGCTGAGCCTCCGGGGGGCTCTTTCCCTCGCTCATCTCCCCTCACTCATATCACTCAAGCCTGAATAAAGACCCCTGCATCTTCAGCGCTAAATTCAATAACACTGTCTTTGATCCCGCACCAGTCACGCCATCGGAGCTGTCGGTTCCCATACATATTGTTCTTATTTGTCTTGTAGCTTCTCCAGAACAATTCCACAGCCTTCAAATGAATGTTAAGGACACAGACTCATAGAGGCTGCTTGTCTTAGGCTTTAGGTGGTTGCTGTTGTAAGAGAAGCTTACTACTCCACTGTAGTTGTGGGCTACATGCTCAGGACCCTGATACATAACATTGATATAACCGTGCCCTTGAGGGTACCACCATACTCAGTGTAAAATTAACATTAATACACAGTTATAATACTGAACTAAATCTGCCATGACACATTTTCACCACCCATGTGCACCATCCACTTGGATGCAGCGAATACATGCCATTACACTCACCACACATCAGCTATTAGGTCGAGTGAGAATGGCTGAGCCAGTGTTTGAAGAAGGGGTGATTAGGAGACCAGAGGTGGTCACTATGGTAGATTTTGCAGGATACTGAGGAAACACCACACTATTTTCAAGGCAATGCTCAAAGGAATGTTTTATCGCCTGAGACTCAGAAACATAGTTTGACGTCTCATCAAAAGAATGGCACCATTTCGCCATTTATTCAGTACAGGATCCCCTTCACTGCATTCAGGCATTGTGATCCCACCAACAAAACATCCTTCAACAAAACAAGATTTTTTTCTTCCAAGAACTGGCCATTTGCTATTTTGTTTGGTCTTTAGTGTTTCATATTTACACCAGCATTGAATTGCTGGTGTTCTATGGGATTTTCCATGAGCAGCGGATCAATTCTGAATTGTGAAAAGCTAAATTCCTGGGTGTTCTTAGGTTACAGTGAGAAAAGTTAACTTTTTTCAATAGGAGTGTGAATGTTCAGTATTCAACCGATCCTTTCTCTTTGTGAAACCATTCCATTTGCTTGATTATTCCAGAGTGAAAGAGAGGGACAGTGGAATAGAGACAGAGACTGAGAAAAAAGTGAGAGTGAGAGAGAGACGGAGGGGATGTGTGCAGGCTCTGGGGCTTTAGCTCAGATGAAGGCTCTGTGCTTTTCTGGTGGGTACGGAGCCCTGAACCCCTGGGGTCAGTGCTGTAAAGTCTGGACACTGTTTGATTAGGAGAGCAGAAGCACCGTGGGAGAAAGACAGTGAAGCGGCTCTGTGCATCTCATCAAAGTGTCACGGAAGTGTTGGTTTAGGCTAAGAAAAGATGAAAGAGAGAGAGGGGGAAAGTTGGAGAGGATTAAGGCATTGCATTGAATGTTAAGAGTAGATTGGCACCGTGAAATAGTGCATGACCTTTATGGAGGTGTCCGTCTTTGCAGTTTCTCAAACAGATGAAAGAAGATTTGAAGAGCCCCTCATATATACTTTTATACTTTTTTTGCTTTCAAATGTGTCACAACTGTGTTTGTCTTTGTGTATGAGTGTGTGTGCGCGTACGTTTATGAATGCATATACACCATTCAGCCAAAACTATTAAGTGACCTCCTTGTTCCTACACTCATTGTCAATGGTATTGGCTCCACTCCCATATGTGCATGAGTGGACTGAGAATGAATTTGCAAGTACATTTATGGTATTTAGCAGAGGTTCTCAGAAGGTTCTCATGCAGAGAAAAGTGCTCTGTCATCCTACCCAGAGAATACATCTGAGCTGATGCTAAGAGAATTAGAGTGCTATTTACATAAAGGAGTTAATGCTGACATAAAAAGTCAGAAAAAAAACTAAATAAATGGTTAGTGGAGCTAATAATGACAAGGATGGAAACAGAGAGGAAAGGATAGGTGCACTTAATATTTTTCACAATAACAGACTACAGTCCATCTGTTGTCTTTGATTGCCCCGTTTTACCAAGTTCTTCAGTGATCAGGACCAAAACTGAACCACCACAGAGCAGGAGACAAAGAGGACATTTTAATGTTATGGCTGATGTGTGTGTGTGTGTGTGTGTGTGTGTGTGTCTGTGTGTGTGTGTGTCTGTTCTAATGCTGTGTAGTGACTCTCTCCTCTGCTCTGGGATGCTTGTCACGCTATGATGTAAAGACAACACAGAGGAGATGGAGAAGCGTTTCCCGGAAAGAGTGAAAGACAGAGAGCACTGATCCAAGAAAACAGACTCTCTTTCTCTCTCTACTTATGTCTTTTCTGTTTCTCCATCCCTCCTTCTCACTTTCTCTTTCTCTGTTTTTCTCTGTGTTTTTCTCTCACTTTCTCTCTTCGTCTTTTTTCCAGAAAGCAGGGCAGGATGTAAACAGTAAGAATACACATTCTGATGTTTTCTATGTCAGTTGAGAGATGAAATGCATTGTAAAAAGCAAATCCCTGTGACTGGATTTTAACACGCCTGGGTCAGAGCTGTTAATGAGTATTGATGTTGAGAGTGCATAATAGCTGAGAAATTATAGCTTGTTTGATTATGATTAGGGCTACACTATATAGTATTGTTTATCCATCATTATTGTTGACAGTATTGGCTCGTATGCACAGATAATCATATTGCTTATTGTATCAGAGCTATTCAGGAAATGAGCTCTCTAACCATTCACAGAAATCACTCCTGAGTGTGTGAACAGGCTGAACAGTCTTGAGTGTTTCAGAGGAGCTGGTGAAAATGGCATTAATATATACCTGATATATATATATATGTGGTAGGTGGATTGGCAACTCATAGTGTCTGTAGGTGTGATTGAATGTGTGTGTGTGTGTTGCCCTGTGAAGGACTGGTGTCCCCTCCAGGGTGTGTTCCTACCTTGTGCCCAATGATTCCGGGTAGGCTCCAGACCAACCGCGACCCTGAACTGGACAAGTGGTTACAGACGATAAATGAATGAATGAATGGTTCATATATCATATCATATATCACTCTACCCAAACATTATATGTTATATGTTATATTTGTTAGATTTTACAGATATCATGGGTAATGTAGTGTAGACGTGCTGTTCTATAGTTGTTTTTCTTTTCAATATAAAATAAAATAACGACCATTGCCTGTTAGTAAATGGTTACTTGGAAAGAAAAATAGACAAATATTGCTTGGGACTGTGAAAAGCAGAAAATATAACCAACAAACTATGATTGTACTTTCTTTGACAAACTGAAGAAATAAAGAGATGAAAAGAATGGAAACAAGCTGAACACTGAAACAATTAATTTGTATTAGTCTTTAGTTAGTCTTCTTCATGACACTGAAAATGTTGAGCTGAAATTAAATGAGTGAGCTGTGATGTTTGCATAATGCTATATACATTATATGTAATATTCTCTTTTACACATGCCATGCTTAATACAGTAGACTTCTTGTTCTATCATTCTTTTTTTATTTCTATCCAATTTTCTCTCCATTTGGTGTTTCTTGCCCCAATTTTCTCTCATTTCCTCAGATCCCACTGTAGTAGCGCTTTTCCCTTGTTGCACAACAACACTAATTGCGCTTGGTTATTGAGTGGCAAGAGGCTGTATTTCACTGTAGTGCTTTTACTCTGTTCATAGTGGATAGGAGGCTTTTATTTTTTAGCCCAGACCTAAGCCAGCATTCATCTGTGTTTTGATCATTCTACCTTTCTGTATTTCCACAATGGCTTTGCTTACCGTTTCACTCCAAGACATGTCTTTACACACAGGCACAGATCACTGCACTAAGCTCCTGGCAAGGATACCTGACCCCGGGCTTCCTTCTGTAAGACAGTCTTTTGTCTGAGAGTTAGGGGAAAAGTTTTTTTTACAGCAGATGCTTTAGCTTTTCTGTTACAATATTGATATTGGAGAATGACAAAAAAAAAAAAACAGCTCCCTTGTTTGTTGTTTGGGGTTTGTACTCTGGCCATTTCCGTTTCCTTGGCTCCACTAATGGACCGGAGCAGATGGAGTCATCAAAATGCTGCTGCCACTGTGGAAGGCCCCATGAAAATGCTAGCGCCCCAGGGACAGGACACTCCTTTACTTAAACCTCCATACACAAGGCCTCTGTAATTCAGCCATGCCTTTTCTGACTGATGTGTCTCAAACATCAACAGCTGTCACACTCCAGATATTGTTACCCCACCCCTATTGCTCACACTCCTGGGTGGTATGCAGATTAGCTACATTTTGCTGCTGCATCAGTGGTGGCCTTTGTATTTTTCCTCAGAAAATCTGCTGCATTATTTACCTGCGCCTGCCTTTCCTGCAAGGCTGTTGTGTTTTTATCAGAACAGATGTTAGATAACATATAAACATACAGCCTTTCTCGTGGCAGCTCATAAAATATGAGGCTGTGCATGTACGTGTTTGTGTGAGCGTGTGTGACTGTTTGTATGCTATCGAACAACATCTCTCATCGCACAGACATACAGCACAAAAGCCAGACACAACCTTTCATTTATTTCCAGGCAAAATGGCCATTAAAAACAGGTCTTCATTTTTCATTGTCAATAAACGATAGCAGAAAACATAACGTAAACACAGGATTCAACAAAACCCTCAGCAATTAAATATTAAATTACTTTTTGTCCACGCTTGGCTGTTATTACAATGACATTCTGTTCAGGCGACCTGCTTTCTGCTTTTCAGAGAATTCAGAAGGGATATTTTTCAAAGATGGAATCGTAATCTCTTGCTCTGTTATGTATTATCTGATGATACCAGTTATACAAGAAATACTCTCTCTAGTTTTGTGTAAATGTAAAATGAATGTAATTCTGGAAAATGAATACATGTATTTAATTGCTGTGCTGTCTGGAAATTTAATCAATGAAGGCTGGTCCCTGACTATTACACGGCACTGTATGCAGTTTAATTTAGTTCCTAATACTGAGAGAGGAATCTTTTCATTTTCTAGTGCAGATCCATTATACAGCATAGAAGGAATACATTTAAATATTTGGTTTACCACGCATATATAACAGAGAATATATGGCTCAGCATCAAGGACATATATTGTAGAAAGTATAGTCTTGGAATGCTCGGATATTAAATAACTTGTCTTTTCTCACATGCAGCTCATGTCTAATTAACACTTGACGATTACCAACAATGCACCTGAAAAGCATACGGTCTCTGTGGTGTTTATGGAAGCTTTTTAAAGTTAGTTTTTTTGTGTTAAGTAGATTTAGGCAGTCTTACTAGAAGCCTGGCAAATGTTAGTGGTCTGGCATGAAGTTACATTGACTGTAATAGCCATTTTCGCAGTGCTCACCAGTAGCATGTTATTATCATTACGGCAAAACCTACATAATTGCTTTCACTGCAGGGAGCCTTATGACCTGTCATTTGAATGTCCATTACGGCACTATTCTCCAGCACATCAGGCTAAATTGAATAAAAGGTGCTCGGAGTAGCAGTAAGTGCTAAATGCAGAGTGTGCGCTGGCTGCTTTAATGGCTCTATCACTGACACACAGAGGGACCATATGAAGACTATAATGAGACTCAGATACATTGCTGGAGTCAGGGCTGGAGTACACGGCCTAACTCGCCATACGGCCATGATGGAAACATGTCGAGGGAGCATTCCTCACGGATTTGGATGGATGAGGGTGATAACAGAGAGTAGCATGAGAATCGGATAAGGAGGACATCTTCCCCACCCACTCCAAAGTTCAGCCATTTCACTGTAAACCTCTCTAAACCTTCTCTAAACACTCAGCTGAAATAAAGCAGAGCAGTGCTGCCCATCTCATTCAGCCCGGCTTCAAATAATACAACATTTTAAAGAGGCACAAAGCCTCCCCAGCTAAATTTGACTTACTGCTCCTGAGATTCCAGGAACTGTTTGTTGGAAGTGTTATTGCAAGAAAAATGTGTTAGATTTGTGTCCACCCCATGTGGCTTAGTTATTGTTTGCTTTACCCTCCTGTATTTCAGAAAGCCCTAGCTTTGCTTTGTTTTCTCTTGCATGAGTGTGATCTCAGAGTCAGAGTCATAAGCTGTGCACATGAAAAGCGCTTTTTTTGCAATGTGACCACTTCCTGGCACTGTCTTTGCAGGTGTGTGAGCGAGTGTGCATAGGTGTGTGCAAATGGGATCAACTGAGCTCGCTCTCTCTCTTTGCGCGATTGAAATGGTAATTTCTGCTGTGAAAATACGTTGTACGTCTGGCCTTTCTTCCCTTTCTGACCAAGTGTTTTCTAGATTCACAACTGTGAAAAGAATTGCAGTGGAGGTGTTTTATACCTTTCTACCTTTGTAACCTGAGCTCTCTTTGTTCTTTCATTGTCACGCTGATAATTGTCTCACGCATCTTTTGTCTCAGAAACTTTATCAATAGATTTGACATGTAATTCATACATAATAACACAGAGGTATGGCTATTAGAGTGCATCTATATGTTCACATGCTTACAATGTGCAATTATCTCTTGCTTAAATAGCTATAAACTATAAAAAAGCAGAGAATCACAACATAAAGACACTGAAGTGTTATGTAAATGGCACTGAAAGTCTGACATGTGGCTGAAGTGGGGACTTATCGGCCGGAGTGGATTTTCCTCTTATCGGAAATTTGAACCTTCCAAGTTCTGACTGACTGGACCATTACCCGTCTCCTGTCATATTCCCATCACACATGTGCAGCATGGGTTGGCACGAATAGAAATTCTGTCACCACTTCAGGCCAAGACAGAACATTGATTTTCCAGCCAGGTGATTTTAATTAGCTGTTTGTAAGTAATTGTCCCATTGTTTTCTTCTTCTATGGCTTGAGCCTTGGCCAGCACCGTATCAGTCATCCAGCTTGCTGTCAGTCTTTATTCCGGGCCTGTCTCCAGATGATAAGAGCACAGTCAATGCCTGTGACACTCCTTGCAATTAACCTTTCTAATTAGCCATTTGGCCATGGAAACGATCGGACAGAAGAGACTGAAGGGAGCCAGGGCTGGGCATGTTATGGAGTTTGACTTTTGTGTGATGGATGTATTTATTAAGCCATACATCTGATTATATTGTTCTGGAGTGAAAGAACGTCCCGAATGTAGACAGGAACAATCTCTAATGTATATCTCACAGGACTGTAGCACTGACTGTTTTCAAAAGCAGCCACTTGTCTCAGAATGGTTTTGAAAGCCTGGTCAGTTTGCTGGCCATGTGAGGTCACACAGAGATGTGACACAGCTGCTGCTGATACTCTGTCTCTGTTCTCTGATCTCCCTGGCTCCTGAGAGAGAGAGAGAGAGAGAGAGAGAGAGAGAGAGAGAGAGAGAGAGAGAGAGAGAGAGAGAGGAGTAAAATAGAAAGCGTCAGTGTAAGGAGTAAATGAGAGAGTGAAAGAGAGAGGATGGAGGTAGAGAGAGAGAGTAAGCAATAAGAGAGGAAGAGACAGAGAGAGAGAGAGAGAGAGAGAGAGAGAGAGAAGCCTTCGCTGCTTTCCATGCTGTTCCATGCTGTTAGAAGACAATGCGCACTGACGCTAACTGCATTTGTGCATTAACAGCACCCTTGAGGCATGTCTTGTTTGAACATGTATGCCTCCATCACTATCAATAACCATAAATAACAGTTTCTATGGAAACCCTACGGCACAGAGGAGATAAGGCAAGGGCCCTGCTAGCTGCCTGGCACTTGCTGTATCTAATGCAGGCTTCTCAATAGCACTTAGGGGCCCTTATTTAAATGTGGCAATCCAGTATAAATAGCCAGGGCTGGTAGTGTGGTAATGCAATAGGGAATGAAGGTTTAATGTAAAATATGCTATGGTCATCCACTGTGACAGGAAAACAGAAGATGTGCACATTCATACACACTCTCTCTCTCTCTCCCTCTCTCTCTCTCTCTCTTTCTCTTTCACTCTCTCTTACACTCATTTACACACACACACACTCAGGCACACTCACACAACCACACTGAAACCAGCAGTCGCACACACCAGCCATAACCGAGGTTTATACCTTTAAAATGTAAAGAGTAATTGGTTGTTTGTCTGTTGCTCCCAGTGGGCCCTGATGTGAATGAATGGAGACGTAAATAAGAAAGGAAGGCAGACGTGAGGAGGCAGGCTGGTGATACGGGCCTCCGCTGTAAGCCCAGCTTATGCCTCACACGCAGGCAAAATGAATCTCATTTGCTGAAAAGAGGCTGATATTAATACCAAGGGGCTCAGAAATATGCACAGAAAATGAGCTATTTTTGCCGGGTGCTTCTTTGAACATAGCAAGGCCCTTTTTTCCCTCAGCAATAAATTTGAATGCAATATTCGGGTCCTATTTTTAGGTCGCAGCATCTTTTGTCAAGGTTTCGTGCTGTACCGATGAAGTCTTTTGTCTTTGTGATTGGATGCTGGGGCTCCTGAAAGAGACCACACTGCAAAGTTTCTTGGTTTTTTAACTGGTGTAAATATGTTCATTTTCCCTTTATGAAATGGTATTACCGTATTATTTAATAGTTCTCCAAAGCACAATTCGTAAATGTGATACAGATATATCCAGTAGGATTTTTATCAGGCTTTTTCTAAAAAAATGTATTCATTAGTGAAGTTTTTTTAATATTCGAGGACTGTCTCCTACAGTGCATCTGTTTGCTAAAAGTGGGGAATGAGGGAAAGCCTCATGAGCCACAGCATTATGGAAATATGATCCCATCTCTTATTCCCTTCACTACTCGCCTGTAGAGGGCTAATAATCAACATAATGCTTTGAATATGTACAGGATATTTATATAATCCACATGGACCTTTGAAAGTGTAGTGTATTTATAAAGTCAACGTAATGCTTTGATTATGTATAATATATTTATATGTAAGTGAGTCATGTTTTAAATGACTTGCACTGCCTTTGAAGCTCTGCTTTTCTGAGCTTGAGCAAGGTCCTCTGGGCTCTCATGGCCCACAGCTCAGTGATGGTAGCCCCCCAGCCTCGCCGGGCCCTCCATTACCAGCTTAGTGCCGGTCCACAAACTTCTGTTATTCTAGTGTGGCTTCACACTGGGCAGGGATGTAATTCCAAACAGAGCCCAGCACACTTATTAGACCGGAAATATTCCCTATCTGCCCTCTGCTGTGGATGCAGCCAGATGTTGTTCTGTCTGTTTTCTGTTTGGCTTTGTGTTCGCTCTGTCTGGACCTGAACACAAGCTCAATGTCACTGAGGGGACTTTGGACAGGTTACTCAAACAGATCAGAGCACATTTACCCACACTACAAAAAAAAATCTAAAATGTAGGCAGTACATTTCCTATTGCTCACTGTGGGATTGTTGTTAGAGTGTCTGTAGTGGTAGATCATTTGCTTCAGGTAACATTTCCTGTCACTGTGGGAACACTTGATAACATCACTCCATAGCAGTAAAAATAGAAATAGGTTCAATAATCATATTATATGCTTTCATCATTTGCATGATGTGAAGTCTTAGATGTAATGGCTGTGTTTAAGTGAAGTCATTTTTGGAATGTGAAAGAGATCAAATAGCTGCTAACAGTCTATGTATAATACTGTGCATATATCAGAGACTACCAATGCTAAGATCAGGTCTCTGCTGTGACCAGTCTTTTGTTCTGAGAACACTAGCAGCTTCTTTGTTTGATTAGAAAATTTTCTTCTTTTTCTCAGCTAAGGCTTCTTGACAACTACACATTTTTCAGACCCATTTTGAGCTGTGTTCCCACTGTGGAAAATGGTCAGGAACACCCATAAAGATGAAAGATCAAAGACTTAAGATGTTTTAGGTCTTGTCCAATTTTTAGAATTTTTCCATTTCTTGGAAACCCCTTTTTTAAAATCTTAGTGCAAGTGGTTTATCTTATATTTAAGCTTCTCAGGAATATCACTTGAAATGGAATAATTAGTGAAGAATTAGTGAAGAAGATAATCTCTGAAGTTTGCACATGACTGGGCCTTATGACCCCCAAAAGAGGCCTCAGCTAAAAGTTTGTATATGAGAATAAATGGGCCAGAGAGTCCTAGCCCATGTGCAAAATCACTGCTCAAGGCGGTTCTGGAGGCAGAAGGAACATAATAGTTTACCAGCCAACAGGCAGGGAAGGAAGTGATTAGCTGCCTCTGAGGCATTTGAAAATCTCCACCCTATCACATTCATCCCCACCTGTTAGTTTGTAACCTTGAGGGCAGTGCTGCCTCCAGAACCATTTTGAGTAGGGCTTTTTGCACATGTGCAGTGTCAGACATGCCACAGAATTAACTACACAGTTTCTTCTCTCAAAAGACTGGAAACTAGATTTATGAATATGGCCCTGAAATGATGGACTCTGAATGACAGGATAGGTCACGGCTAATGCTATGATGGGCTCAGTTATTGACAGAGTTCACATTAGTTCTAGTCTCTCTTAAAGACTGCCTTCAACTAGTAGAAAAGAAAAAAAAAACAAGAAAGTGGTCTCGTTTAGTTTCTCCTTGACAGAAATAAAATCAGATGGAAGGACAAAGGATGCTTTTGATTTATTCTCTAGTTGCTCAGATATGTCTCCAGAGAAAATGACCTCTGTTATCTCATGTCTCCTCTTGGGTTTTAGTAGCGATCTCAGTGAAGTCTCACACTGTGCTCAGATTTGTCGAGATAGTAACAGTTATGTTTATCTGCAGCTGAACTAAAGACAGGAGCCCAACCATTTCTCATCCAAGACTAAGAATGTTCTTAGTTTCAAGGCTATGATAAAATGTTTTTGTGTTATTTTAGTAGAATCTATTTTACATTTGTTGCAACGGGCAGAAGGGTGGCACGGTTGTGCAACAAGTGTCACAGTCACACAGCTCCAGGGACCAGGAGGTTGTGGGTTCAAGTCCCGCTCCAGGTGACTGTCTGTGAGGTGTGTTCTCCCTGTGTCCATGTGGGTATCCTCCGGCTGCTCTGGTTTCCTCTCACAGTCCAAAAACACGTTGGCAGGTGGATTGGCAACTCAAAAAGTGTCTGTGAGTGTGTGAGGGAATGTGTATGTGTGTGTGTGTGTGTGTGTGTGTTGCCCTGTGAAGAACTGGCGCCCCCTCCAGTGTGTATTCCTGCCTTGCGCCCAGTGATTCCGGGTAGGCTCTGGACCCACCGCGACCCTGAACTGGATAAGCGGTTACAGAAAATGAAGGAATAAACAATGTGCAGATACGCTTAGTTTTTTTTCGTGTGTGTGTTACAGAGAAAGGCTAGCGCAGTGTTAGGAGTCTTGCCCAAATATACTTACTATAGCTTAACCTTCCTGCCCAAACTGGGAGCCAAACCCTAGATCACTGTGTGAAAAGCAGTACTGTGACTTATTACAGTAGCAACCATTATACTCTATACCAGTCTCTTGGGCAGCATTTGAACAATAAACATTTAACTCCACGCTGTCCCAGTACGCCTTTCGCCTGAATGTGTTATTGAAAAGCAGATCTTACACTTTGCGTGCTTCCATCCTCAGCCTCTGCACAGAGCCTTTCATTAAGGACATGTCACTCTGTTGTGGTATCAGTGCAGCTGCCAACGAGAAGTGACAGTGCAGGCAGACAGCGAGGGTGCGTGTGGAGGTTTTGTCTGGTGAGGCAGCCTTGCCTCGCTCTCCCTCACTGATCCTTTGGCCCCTCCGGCTGCTGCCTTCAGTGGGTTAGTGCAGTCATTTCTACCACACCGGCCATTTATTCTACCCACATGCTCTGTCAGCCAGACACTGATGGGGGAGGTGGGGGGGCTGGAGGCTATAGTCCCTGACCCTCATATCCACAAAACCGTACACTGATTGAGTGTGTGTATAAGCGTATATGGCCTAGCAGACCAACTACCCTGTTTGAGTAAAAATATGAAATATTTAGAAATATATTTATATATACAAGGCTAGGAGCACTCGTGCAAACAGTTAGTTATGCAGCCATTGGATCATGTTTCAGCTTATGATTTGATGAACTGTAGGAGTCCATCTCAATGGGATATTTACATGAAGTGACCTTTCTTCCCGGAGGGACCTTGAATTATGTTACAATGTTGCCCCCTGCTGGATATTCTACTTACTACTGCAGTGTATTGAACACAAAAGAAATCTGATCAGATTTGTGTTTGGCAAACACAGCTACAAACAGAAATACCAATTATAGAAAATAAAGAGAATTCAGCTACAGCTCAGGGAACATCAGTCAGCTGATATGGTACGTTACCTGCTGATCATTTTTTTTAAGTGTGATTCAAAACCAAGTATGCGATTGTCAGTTGGACTAGTCATTGTAAACACAAAACACTTTAAGTGTCAATATCAAGAACAATCAAAGGCATTCAGACTGAACATTTAGTCTGAGAGTAACATGCTGTAAAACACAAAACACATTCAGACTTAGCATGAGCAAGGATCCGCCTGCAGCGATGAGATGCATAATAATTATCATTGGTATATGCAGTAAAATGTTAAAGATGTGGAGTATGCTAATTTTAATTATATGCAGCTAAATATATGCAGCAGATGTTGCATACGTTAACATTATAAGCAAAGTGCTCTGTGCTGTTACATACAGCCTGATAGCAGTTCAATTGTTTGCTAATGAGGAACCTTTATTTAAAGGGCATTTCCATAAGTTGTTAAAAATTTCTCCATAGTTAAATGTTGAAGATATAAACCAAGCAATTTCTCATGCTTTAATGTGAAACAATCCATACTAGAAATAAGATTTAGGCATTTAAAAAGCATTAATGTAGTGTGAAACATGCATGGTTTCTAATGCAAAATAGAACCACAGACAGCCTTATTATTATTGTAAATTTACCGCTGTCTTATAAACATCAGCATATAAAAACACAGAAGATGTGTGTGTAAGGATTTATAGTATATAGTAATACAATATATTTTCATTATTGACATGCCTGGTACCTATTTTCTGAACTATACCAGTATGAATTTCTCATTGTTTACATATAAACAACTGAATTTACGTAGACATTTTGAAACAAAATAAAGTGGAAATCAAAAATGATGTAATTATATTGTGTTTTGTACATTGTATTAAAGCAATAACTTTTACTGCTTCTGCTTGTAGGACTCACCAGATTACAACAATGTTCAGGAGCTGAAATATTTGGACATGGTGGTGTGTGAGGCTCTGAGACTCTACCCACCCGGATTCAGGTAGGACTTCAACATCCACATGCCAATTTTATCCACATAGCCATATTGATTTTTTCCTTCCTCTGTAAGTGCATAACATTATACGCCCCCTCTACCAACAGTCATTTAGGAACCAATAACAATAACCATCACTTTGAGAAACATATATTAAGTATATTCCATTGTTCTGAAAAGTCATTGGTGTTCTCATGTTGCTTTTTTGTTCTTTCTTCCAGATTTGCCCGAGATGTTGAAGAGGACTGTGTGGTGAATGGACAGTTTCTGCCTAAAGGAGCGACACTAGTGATTCCTGCAAGCTTCCTTCACCATGATGCACAGTATTGGCCTGAACCAGAGAAATTCATGCCGGAAAGGTAAGAGGTCTTAGTGTCTTCATTTCAGTGATTTATTTCATGTGTGGGATGTTAGGAATGATGACGCACAGACATCACATGACCCAAAGATATTCTGCTCTTTGCCTTCCAGCTGCAGGTCTATGCACAAAGTAAAATACAAGAAATTGACAAAACTACTTCATCTACAATATGTTTTTGGATGCAAGATTTTCAAGGTTCTAAATCAAGGACTGTCTAAAGACCTGAGTAAACAGGACTCTATCTGGCGCCTGTGCCCTAGCTGTGGTTGTGGCTGCAGGCTGATATCTCTTCTCTGTCTCAGGTTCACCCCTGAAGCCAAGGCCAGCCGTCACCCCTTTGTGTATCTGCCATTTGGAGCCGGGCCTCGCAGCTGTGTGGGCATGAGACTTGCCCAGCTGGAGATAAAGATGGCTTTGGTCAACATTTTCAAGAGATTTAATGTGGTGGCCTGTGAGGACACTAAGGTATGAGGATTTAAAACGTTTGCAAATGTTTAATATGATTAATGTGATGCTGAAAATTACCTGCTTACACTCAGCCACAGTTCTAAAGGTCTTCTGTAGACACATGTACTCATACTGTGGCAGATGTACACTAGCTAAATTCTTCTCATTACCACATCATCCAAAGAACAGGCAATAAGCAGATTTTAATGATATAATGTGTAGTAGAGTAAGAATTAAATACAAATGGAATAAACGCAGACTGTACATTTTACATTTAAAATTTGCAGTAATTAATTTATCAAAGCATTCACTATTCTAAACCAACCAACTACAATCACTAAAAAACTAAAATATCAATATATAAAGAGATATATTGAGAACAAGATATATAAGAGAGTGCATATTTTTATATATCGGTGTGTGGGTGTGTACTATACATAACTACAGAAATAGAATATATATAAACAGAATCAAATGATGAACTACTATATTAATGAAGAGCAGGCATAATGCTTCAGACATAGAACAATATTTTCACTCAGTGTCACTTACTTTTGCCTTGTAGGTTCCTCTTGAATTAAAGTCCAATACCACCTTGGGACCCAAGAATGGCATCTTTGTTAAAATTTCCAAGAGAGACCATTTGGATAACGAATCACCGTAGGCTCTACTCTGCAAGTTCCTTTATTATGTTATAATTAGGACAATAATAATCTGATTTGTATAACTTGTTTGCTATATGCCTTTTAATGCAGATATGTAAAATTGTTACAGAATGATTACTGTGCTGTGTTAGAGTGGAGATAAGGACACAACTGGACTGCAACACCTGTGCTTTTGAGAATACATTTACGCGGTTTGTACCTGTAGCGAAAGAAATGCACCTATAGAGTACCTTTCTCTGACAGTGTACAGTAGGCCTATATGTTTAATATGGGAAGTAAGAAAAATGTGTAAACACACCTCCTTATGCAGAAGATCACCACTTTTTAAAGTGCTCCGGGGAGATGCAGGATTTGGATTTCATTCTGTTGCAGAGCTTTCTGATTGTTCTGTGTCTCTGAAGCTCAAAGGACATCCTACAAGGACACTGTGTGACTCAATTCGTGTAAGGAATATTTTTCAGAGCCTCAAAAATGGATCATTACTAACACGACTACTATAAAACAAGCAAACCACATAGGAAGCTAGGGTTTGATTCTCAGTTCAGGTAGGAATACCACACTACAGTAATTAGGAAAAGTATAATGTGTAACTAGTCTAGGGTGACCATACATACACTTTCTTTTCTCCAGGATATTTTATCATTCATGAAGCTAAAAAATGTGTCCAGCCAGGATTTCTAAAACAGCTAAAATGCCCAGCAGGCATCTTTTTGTTTGCTTCGAATTTGTATATATGGAGATATAATGTTTTGTAACATAATGTAATGTACTGGGTGGCACAGTAGTGGTGCTGCATGTAGTGTTGCGGTCACACAGCTCCAGGTGTCTGTGAGGAGTTTGGTGTGTTCTCCCCATGTCCGAGTGGGTTTCCTCCGGGTGCTCCGGTTTTCTCCTACAGTCTAAAAACACACATTGATAGGTGGATTGGCTACTGAATAGGTGTGAGTGTATGAGTGAATGTGCGAGTGTGTGTCGCCCTGTGAAGGACTGGCGCCTTGCGCCCAATGATTCCAGGTAGGCTCCAGGTCCACCACGACTCTGAACTGGATAAGCGGTTATAGACATTGAATGAATGAAAGAATGAATGTATTGCACTGCTGTGTAGCCTCTTCTTCTGAAATCAGATTTACTCATATTGATCTGGGCTTAGTTCTGCTGAAAATAACACTGTACATTACTGTCTTTAATAAGGCTTTAATGCTAGCCTCAGAGCTACAGAACCAGGAACGCTCGTCCACATCCCTTCCTCTGTTCATGTCTCTTGCTGCATTTAAAATCTTCTGTGTGATTACAGTTATGATTTTGAATATATTACCTGATTTCTGGACCATTTTGCATAAAGTGGTAATGTTTTTAAATACAGGGAATAGTAAAAAACATAGGGGAAAACAGTCTTTAAAGAAAATGTATTTTTCAGACTTTCAACTGTTCTGGCTTTATCTACTGTTAAATACATTTTCTAAAATCAGTCAAAGACTCAAATAGTATTTAACACCAAATCCTATGTGAGAGAAAATTTACATTTTTGATGCTGGACTGTTTTAATAAAAGGATAATAATGCAATGAGAAAAGCCATTCTATATGTTAATGTGAATAAATTCTGAAGGCGAAGCTGGGATGATTTTTCCTCAGGATCATCTAATGTCTGGATCATTTACGGCTTTGTTATTTAACCACTGCTTTTTACATGCTATTAAAATGTGAATAGTAATTGGTACATTTTAATTTTCTTTTAAAGAATATTATATCATTTTATTTTGCTGATACCTTCCTTCAGTTGCAATATTTGAGTACAGTTCACATGTGTCGTTCACATCTTTCTTAATACCATGTAAGGAAGGTTTATACTCGTGACTTTGTGATCTGAGCTGTAGTCCATATTTTACTGTGATTACGTTAAACAATCTCTAGGGTTTTATTGGTGACTGAAGTCTTGAGCTTTGCAACTTCCCACATTTGAACTGATAATTTGAGTAACAACTGAGAAGGAACTGCATGTTTCACAGCAGGTCTCTGGCAAAAATGTCTGCCTCTGCCAGAATGTATTTGTAAAAACATTTTTGTAAAGTCTGCAAGTAAGAATGTGTAAGAATTTGCATTTTAACTTGGAAATTAACACAGCTGTAACTCCACATTTAGGTGTTTATCTGGACGAAGTTATATTCTGAATGAATAACACTGAACAATTACCACTAGTATTTATTGGGGCGACCTGTGAAGGACTGGCGTCCCCTCCAGGGTGTATTCCCGCCTTGCGCCCGATGATTCCAGGTAGGCTCTGGACCCCCCGCGACCCTAAAAAATTGGATAAGCGGTTACAGATAATGGATGGATGGATTTATTGGGGCTATTTTGTCTTGTCAAAAAAAAAAAAAAAAGATTTGACATTGTACGTTACCCATCTGTGGCAGTGAACACACACACGCTATTTCACCAGGGGCAATAAACACACCCGGGACAGCGGACAGCCATTCCTGGCACCTGGGGACCAGTTGGGGGAACAATTGCTCAAGGGCACCTCAGCCATGGATTGAGGGAAGAGGACAGTGCTGTTCCACCCCAGCAGTGGAATCAAAACCAGCGACCTTCCAGTACTAAACCCACTTGTCTAAACATTAGGCCACTGCTGCCCAAATGGACATCCCTAATATATCACTGAGATAAAGTGACAGTGAGGCTGGGCACCATAGTCTATTCATTAGCTGGGACACACATTAAGAGTTATGCAGATGTGTATGTGTCCTTTTTTTATTTATTTATTTTTTAAACAATAGAGAATTTCTTTGGCACAGCAGGTAGTGTTGCAGTCACACAGCTCCAAGGACCTGGAGGCTGTGGGTTCAAGTCCCGCTCATTTGCTGTGTTCTCCCCGTGTCCACGTGAGTGAATGTGTGTCTGTGTGTGTGTACACATTCCCCCATGGTGTACTCCTGCCTTGTGCCCAATGACTCCAGGTGGGCTCCGGACCCACTGTGACCTTGAACTGGATAAGTGGTTACACATAATGAATTAATGAATTCCGTTTTGGTTTCATTCACAGGCTACCAAGAATTGTCTGAAATCTAAAAATATAAAATGCATTTATACTTTAAGGCAATTCATGGTGAATAATATGTTAAATCTTTGGCTACTGTTAACCCATAATTTGTTTCTTTGCAAACAGTTTGAGTAACCACTACTTAAAAGAAAATATTTTATTGCATTACTTAAAATATTTTATAATGTTCTCCTATTCTGAGACAACAACTGAGTGCACTAATATTTTTAATTTGAGTGAACCTAAAATATAAATTTTTAGCTGCGACCACACCCCTATTGCACTTTGCTAGATTTTCATTGGTCAGTTCAAAGTCTAGTCTTGGCTTGTTCTTTGGAAAATCTTGTACAAGTTTGGAAGCCTTTTTCTTGTTTTTACACAGTAAGATTAGATGTTTTCTGCATTTTACTTCTTTTTCCTTGGACAAATGCCTTTTTATGGGGCTTATCTACACTGGACATTGTTTTCATTTCTTCTGTCCTCCAGAGAAGAGCTACAGAATTACAGCTGTTAAACAAGTTAAACAAGATGCCTTTTTTTCCCTCCAGCTCTTTTTCACATTCTGGAAATTGGTGAGTTATTTTCTATAACTAAGTATCTGAAATTTTTATTTTTATTTTTTTGTATTTTATGCTTATCTTATGTTAGAAAATGAATTACAGTGTATGAATTTAAGAGTCAATACAATGCGTAAAGGTGTTTTGTGTACAACTGCAAACCAGACACAGTATTCTATATATATAAGTAATTAACTTATATTTTCTTAATCTGTGCTGTTCATAGTGGTTTGGCCGAGGTTAACAGTGTCCTTTACTTCGTTAAATGTAATGGGCCTTTAGAGTTAATATCAGACATTACCAGCCTTACAGAAAAATGTATCGGAAATGCAAATACCATTCTTTTCCCTGTGTGAAGAGAGCACAAGGATTGAGCCTTTTCCTTGATAGCATCAGGAACATAATGATAAAACCCAAATGATCTCAAGCGTGTGCACCTTCTTCCAGAACCCTGAGCTAACAGCCATAGATACATGATTGGAAGTCCTCTCAAGGCTCCTAAGTTCTTCGTAAGGAGCTCTGTGACTATTTTTTCTTTATGTCTGTCCCTTTACATCTGACTGTCTAGCTACACCTTTCTATCTATCTGTTCTTCTACAGCTAACTATTTACCTATAGATCTCTGTCTTTCTGTCTATATTTATTAGAAAATTGTAATTGACATTCAACACTTTTTTCTGTCTCTCACTCTCTATAGAATTTTGGTCATTGGCCCAAAACCACCCTTCTAAGATCATCCTTGAAGGCAGTCTTAAAATTGATGAACTTACCAACCTACCTCAGCCAAGGTGCCTCTTTTTTTGCGTTGGACATGTAGAGCATGAGAAACACCAAAGTTTCAGAAACTGAAGAATGATCTTGTTTTGTATGAAACATTTCTGATCATTGTAAAAGTGCACATACACAGACTGTTCTGCTGCTACATTGTCAGTAAACTCAACGTGGTGCTTACTTTTTCTGCCACTGTAATGGTACCCTCAAAGGTATATGTTCACTACCCTTCAGTTAGGGAACATAATTGTAAGTTATTCTGTTATAATTCTACATTTTAAAGTTGTGTTGATTTCATACGCATCATTTCATCTCCTGGACTTACATTGTGTTCTTTTATTTTACCCAGTAATTCCCACAAATATTCCTCTCTTTCTGTAGAACAGAATGCAATGTAATTTGAGAGAAAATAACCGGGTGTTAAAAACACTTATGTACATTTCACATTACTTTTGCCTCAGAATGCATAAAGATTGTAATGTGATGTGGGGTGGGGAGTGGTCATGTATCTTTTTTGTGTTTGTTTGTTTTTTCTTCTCCAGTTTCCTCTCCTCTCTTCCTGTCCAATTTTACATATTTGCCACATTTTAGATTGGAATAAAGTTTATTTTATGCAAAATACTGTTTTGTTGCTGTGATTTAATTTTAAATAAAACATTTTTTAATGCACTTATAAATAATTTTTGATGGGAAAATATATAATACCGAATGTGTGAGTGTACCTCCAGGGGGTATTTCACTCAATGATTCCAGGGAGGCCCATCGTGATCCTGAACTGGATACGCGGTTACAGATAATGAATGAATGAATATTAAATTTAAACAGTATTTAAAAAAATGTAATTTTTAAACTTCAGTTTTGTTGATTATACAGCAGATTTTCAGTATAAACTATTCAGATTTAAATTTTTTCAGCTCAAATGTTCACTTCAAATTCATTTGTAATTGAAGTTAATTTTACTCAAATTAATTAATTGTCTCCAGTATGCATTACTTAAATATTTTAGAGCAATCACTTGCTTACCTCAAACTCTTTAAGTACAATCAACTTATCTCGGCTAACAGTGCAATGTGTTTATGTTTATATGAAAACAACAACAACAAAACAAAACCTGTCTATTGCCATTAAACAATGAGTTTGTTCTGTGAAAGTTGCATAAGTAGGCACTACTTCACAGAAGTTACAAAAATAGCTTCCTTTATCTACTGTCAGGATGTAGATGACAGGGTTTTGCCTTGCACAGCTTAAAGTGACCGGAAAGGAATTTCTGCAATCTTGGAGTGCAGACAAGTACAGTGTGAAAGCACAAAGAAATGAACACAAAAGAGGAATCAGAGGCTAATTGCGAAGGCCTAAAATGTAGAATTGAATGTAAGCTGTTTTCCTTACTGAAAGTGGCCTGTTTAAAAATAATTAAGATTGTTTGAAATCCATCAGTGTTTTATTTAAGTACTTCATCATTCTTTAACATTCTCTACCCATCTTTACAAGAATAAACCACAGATGAGTTGTTCTACGTTGATCTGTTGTAGAAAGTGCAACAATCTGCATATTTCAGTATGTTCTCTTTATATACAAGTGGTTGTAGTGCCCAGAGATATAAATCATACTCATTTCCTGAGAAATTAAGAAGTGGGTCTGACGCCATCCTGTACACATGCTTGGGTTTCTTGCATTTAGACTGACCCACCGTGCCCCTGAACTGGATAAGCGGTTACAGATAATGGATGGATAGATTTATAAGGAAGAGTGATATAGTGGTGCAGCAGATAGTGTCGTAGTCACACAGACTGGCATCCCGTCAAGGGTGTGTTCTCGCCTTGCACTCAGTGAATCCAGGTAGGCTCCAGACCCACTGCGACCCTGAGCTGGATAAGCGCTTACAGACAATTAATGAATAAATTAATTAATGAATTTAAAAGGAGCACACTACATATTGCGGATGTAAAAACTCTTATTAAGCTAGGGTGACCATATTTTGGTTTTCAAAAAAGAGGACACATGGGACAGGTTGGCAGCACGGGCCTGAGCCCAAAAAGTGGACAAATGCTTCCATAACCATGCAAATATGCTGCTGATCTTTAATACATGAGATATTCTTTAACAAGATAGATAACAAATGCCTTTTTGGACAGATTCTTTTTCATTTAACATTTGGCCCTAAACAAAAATTTGTAATTTATTTAGATTTTATTATCATTGAAGCTTATTTTCTGTCCATTCCAAACTACAAAACTGAAGCCCTGTATTAAAAAAACTCATGATCATGACAGAAACTGACGAGTTTACATTTTAACTGTGTTTTTTAAATTTTACTAAAAGCAAGCACCATATTTTATCAACCAGATGTTAATAAATGATTAGATGATTCATAGAATTGCACACTTCAAGGAAGGGATTAGGATTTATTGTAGAAATTGGAACCGGGGTGGGGGATTGTGGACGGCAAAATCCTGGACATTTTTGACGATTTGGAAATCCCGGCCGGACGCATGTTTTAGGTCCTGAAATGAGGACATGTCCAGCAAAAAGAGAATGCCTGGTCACCCTAATCAAGCCCATGAGCCCAACAGGCCATGATGATTTTATACAGGAATAAAAATAGCCTGTGACACTGTGGTGAAGACTTAACATGATAAAACATGTTGTAGGTGGAATTAAATTCACATTTAAGCAGTGGTTATCAATTATGCTGCAGCAGAGCCCCTACTCTACTCTCCCCGTTTCATACTGATTATGAGGACAGATGTAAGTTGAAAAACATTAGATGAGATCAGTATCAAGTATTATAACAAGTAATATTGTGTGGTCAGTGCTCAGTGTGGTCATACTATGGTTGGGTGGTAATATGATAATACCATATACCACGATATTTAAACATTTGGACAGATTCTCAAAATTAGATCAGTATTTATGACGTGTGTGCTGTGTCAAATTTCTGTTGTGTCTTTAAGAAAATGGTGAAACATTTTTGTGCATTTAAGTGAGCCTCAGGGAGGGGAGTAACCATCCGCAGTTGTGAGTGTGGCTTAAGAGACGAAGAAGGGTGAAAACAAAATACTCAGAAGACTCTTCATTGGACTTTGTCCTCACAGGTTTATGAGGATTCATCCTTTAATTATGTGTGTTTTGAGCCTCAGTTCGCTGGTATATTATGTGCTGTGGTGTGCTAAACCAAGTGTCAGTTGGCTGGTCAGCTCTACTTCTTAGCAGTGTAGAACCGTCTTACTTTACTTATTTTTTAACTTTTCTCCTTCTCCGAGAAACTGATTTCTTTATCGTCAACATGTGTGTGCACTGTTGGGCTGAGCTGAGCTAAACTGCACAGCACAAACACTCAGAAAACCCTTCACTCGACTTTGTGCTCACAGATAAAAGGCTCAGTGCGGCTTGACAGTGCAACCCCTTACAAACCCACACCCTCCCCACGGTAATACCGTATACCGTGATAAAATTGAGACTGTATATCGGTATGAAAAATGTGAATACCACCCATCCCTAGGTCACACTTTTAAAGACTCACTGTATTAAAAAATGTGCCCCAGTATCTTGTGTGGGAATGTCACACTATATTAGACAATTGTATAATATTCTCACAAAACACTAGTCTCGAAGACTAGTGACGAAGCTGTAATTGGACTACATTCAGTAAATACATGCATTTTGAACTTTAGTAGCAGCAGGTGTGTCGCAGTCACACAGCTCCAGGGACCTGGAGGTTGTGGGTTCGTTTCCCGCTCCAGGTGACTGTCTGTGAGTTTAGTGTGTTCTCCCTGAGTGCATGGGTTTCCACCGGGTGCTCCGGTTTCCTCCCACAGTCCAAAAACACACGTTGGTAGGTGGAGTGTGTGTTGCCCTGTGAAGGGCTGGCACCCCCCCTCCCGCCTAGCACCCAATGATTCCAGGTAGGCTCTGGACTCGCTGTGACCCTGAACTGAATAAGCAGTTACAGATAATGAATGAATGAGTTTCACTTTTACACAGCACAGCTTATACTTCAGGTTGATTCCCAAACTGAGAGAGGCTACCACAAGTCTTACATTATTTAAATAAATTCATTTTTAAAACCCTGGAAAAATGGTTAGAAATGAGGTGTCCAGAAAAATGGCCGCTAACCAGTGTAACTAATGGTAAGTTGAACTGCATTATTGAGGCCAGACTTAGATTAAGTTACTATAAAGAAAGATATTTTACAAATGATTTGTTAGATCATTTATTTTGTTCAGAGGCCATGAAGTAGTAATGGTTACAGGATTAAAATTTCTCATTTCTCAGAAGAACAAGAATAAATCATGTTTAATAATATTACAGGTCAAAGTCAACACCAGAACTAGTAGAGACTGTTCTCCCACTACTTAAAGCTTGTAATATGGCTTAAAACGGAACAGTAATGGTACCAATAACCAGAGTGTAGCAACAATGTGCTGTATTACAGAGGACAAAGTGTTTTTTATTTTTGCTTTTTTGTTTTAGTTTTTCTTTTTTGTTTTTGTTTTGTTTTATAGAGGTCTAGTGACCCTCTAGTAACCACAAAAACCCTCTATTAAAAAGTGTAGTTTTCACATAAAACATACATTATAAATGAGGGTAGGGTTAGTCATACTTATGTCATCATTTCCCCATAAGAGCATATCTCCAGTTTTGGCACAAAACCTTGTATCTCCAAAATGGTACAGTTTCAGGAAAAGGGAAAAATGTTCTTATGTATTAATGATATTACTGCAAAAGAATCCAAGAATTGTACCACCATACCCACCAACAACCATAATGATTTTGGACCATTTTGCTTGGCCATAATCATGTAACATATAAACAGTGTAATAGGCAGCTTATAAACAGTGTAATATAAAATTTGGAGATACAAGGCTTTGTTCTGACAGGGATGTTGTACACATGTTGAATCTTAAGTGTAGTCAATTATGTACTCAGGATAAATCTGGTACTTCTCAAAGACCACAAAGATAGCAGGGTTGGCCTCATTGTCCACGCAGCTGTCATAAAAGGCCTTTTTGCTCTTTTTCTGTGGGGGTCGGACGTAGCTGCTGTTACCCTTGATGAATTCCCCCACGAGCACGAGGGCAACAAAGATGGTCTTAGAGTTACCTCTGGATTTCGCATATCTGTCCGAATATTTGGCATCTCTGGCAAAGTAACTTCCTGTGCAGAAGATTAAAAATGTGTCACAGAAAATGTGTAAAATGTCAGAGCTGAGTTTACTGTCATATTTAACTAACATTAAGCATCAAAACAGCACTCTACCTTTCCCATAAAGTGTGCCATGTACTCCACAGACCCTCCAGTCAAAGTTGTGCTCACAGATGGCCTCTATTAAAGACTGGTCAGTGCCATGGAAGAGGTAACGCTCATCCACTTCACTCCCTCCATTCCTCTCCTTCATCTGTTGTTTCTGCCTATTGAAGAGTGCCAGAAAAAATATTCCTTTAGCTCCAGGTTTCATTGCATTGTTTTTACAAAAGAAAAACAAAAACTGAGGTACATAGTTTTATATACACAGCAGTAATATGCACTTATGTTTGTTGAGTTTTTTTTTTTAAGTAAAGGATATAAAAAAGTATTTAAAATGGAATAACATACACCTTTTTCCCATATAATGTTATAACAAGTCTTTATATGAGCATTGTTAATTCTACAGCATCTGTCCTCCCCATAAAAGGGATCACTGAAAGAATTTAGAAATGTACTTACCACTGAAAGACCTTCCACAGAGAAGGATTCTGCACTCTCCTGATGTTGTGAATTGTGCTTGTGGGCATTGTATGTTTAAACAGTAAGCTCACTCTTTTGTATTCAGGTGCAGTATTTGACAGATTAATAATCTGAAAGGACAAATTAACATTTACAGTTTTAATGTATGTGTTTTAATGTGTTTCAAACACATACATGCTTAAGATCAAATACAAAATCCCAGCTTCAGTTATTTGCTTGTTGAATTTGAGAATAACCTGAAATTACTGAAGGTAATAAGCTTTGGATGGGGAGCTCCACTTTTTTGTTGCAGCTCCATTATTTGTATTGCACTGCTTTCATCAGTGTTGTCCCATTGGAACACTGCACTATGTTATAGTTTTACACTAAGACAGTTTGCTTTTACAGATGTGATGTTTTATGTATAATTTGCTATGATTGTACTTGTACCTGGTAGGTGAATCCCGGTGTGCAGGTATCCCAGTGGGCAGGTACGTCCTCAGAAGAACTGGAGTTTGCCTGGGAATCACTGAGGATAGTGTTTATTATTATTAGCTTCAAGTATGTGTTGCAGCACAATTTTCCAGAATGTATTGCAGCACAATTTTTTACAGACATTAATAAAAACTAATATAATGAACAGAAAGCAAAATAATATAACCAGCTTAAGGTTTTTTAGCTACTTAAATTTTCTGTAACCCTTGAAAATTTCACAGGTTAATTACATCCCAGGAATAGTGTGAACATGAATTACTATTGTGAAAATATTAAGTAGACGCTACCTTTTCAATTTACTCTTAACATCTTGAGCTGAAACAAATCGAGGCCTTCTCCTGACCTGTCGTACGGTCTTGTATCTTAGGTTCTGCTGATACATATCTGGAAATTGAAAGTTGATATTATTTTAAAGTGTATATAATACATTCTAATTGATTATAATTTATAGAAAATGATATATATTTATAATTTATATAAATCAAAACATATTACATTACCTTTCAGGTTGAGCACATAGTCATGATTCCCCACACTGAATGGTATTTCAGTTTCAATTTCAGCAAGGTACAGATTTTCCAAGGCTTTTGAATTGAGTGGTGACACATTTAGCGCATCATCCTGTTTATGAAATATACGACAATATTTAATTAAGACTAATTCCAAATGTATGAAATGTTGCTGAGATATACAGTTATGACCATGTTTGATGAAACTCTATATACATATGTGTAGGGGTATGTGTGTGTGTGAATGTGTGTGTAAAATTAATACTTACACTCCCAGTAGAAAATGTAGACATTAATTGGACTTACCCCATATCCATATTCAGTCCAAGATCCTTGCTCATTCTTCCAGTACCAGAGCCACTCAGTGGTCAAGACAAAGTGTGGAGGTTTGGTAACAGAGGATGCTGTAGAAAGTCGGCGAACTGCTGACCCTCCACATGTCATTTTGTCAAAATTCACTGGCTGAGGTCCAGAGCTGTGATCAAGTACACAACATAACCCTTTATTGGCTGCAGACAGGCCAATAACAACGAGGATTATTTACATAAATTATCCTTAAAGGCAGAGCCTGTTAAATTGTAAGAGAATGTGTTTGTTCATAAATGTCAATAAAAAGATAAGACGAAAGACAAGAAGAACTATATAACAAATATTTCCATATGAAAAGTTATAGGACAAATCATGTAGGCATGGTATATTAAAGTCATATTAAAGTCTTAGAACTAATATTGTTCTAAGAAATACCTCATATCATTGGCTGGGTTACAGTAGGCTTTCTCTGTGTGCTCTTCATAAGGCAAGGGCATCCATGTAACTCCATCCTTAGCCAAAAGCTCCCATTTGTAAGGCAGATTGTGGTGAACGCGGACACATTTCTCTAACATAGACATTTAGAATCAAGAAAAGATGCTAGTTTTCTAATAAAATGTGACTGCTTAAGCAAGACATTAGCAAACGTGGATACAGTGATGTTCAGAGTCAGAGAGGGAAATCAGTTATGGTGTTTGGAATGAGAAAGTCAGAGTTCAGTGCTGTAAAATTATACAGGCTCTGTGCATTGCTGTCCTACAAATGGGAAAGGAGGAGGAGTAGAAGATTAACAGTATGTAAAACTAATACTTGAGAATTCCCTCTATGTTTAGAACTGAAAAAATGGCTATGTGAGGGTGGAGAATAGCATGTTGTCACAACAAAATGGGATTCTTATTATTGATGTAGTCAGTAAGAATAATAGTTTGACTTCAGGAAATAAAACTGATACAACTGTGCGTTGAAGACAATAGACATACTAAGGGATCAACAGGGATTAACAAACCCATGCAGTAAAAGCCTATATGGGTAAAACAAACCCACCAAGTACCCCTTTAGTACAACTTGCAATGTGTGGATAAACCACAATATCAATAGATGTGCAGAACAGTTACACTTTATACAAATACATTCACTGTGTGGTATGCAAAGCAGATCATGAGACTGGAATCCATAGAGTTGGCCTTTGGAAGAAGCTGGGTTTAGTCTAATAAAGAATGGATGACTGACGTTGCATAATAGACCTACAAATATAAATCAATCAATAACTAAAATATGATTCTTTTTTATGAAGGAATTCTAGTAAACATAAATATATAGGGTTAAATATAGGTTGTTATACAACATTTCTAATAGTTTTTTTGTCCTGCCAAGTGTGTAGTGTTTTTCTTTGCTTTATGTAGTGTGTAATTGTTGCAGTGGAGTATTAATGTATTGAATGATTTTGTGTATCATCTAACATCAGTGATTTTGCACAAAAGAAAATAGTTTTGAGTTGCTTTGAGGCTTTGTGAATGTAGCTGCAGGTGTGGGTTTGTGGGTGTGTGGTTACTGTTTTGAGAAAAGAGCGGCAGATTTCACTATAATATTTTATCCATTCAGAAAAAAACTAAGAATTGTAATAGTTGTTGAAATATGGTATTTTTACCTTTGAAACTGCATCCTTTGCGAACAAAAAATAGGCAGATTTCATTACGGTCAGCTTCACTCACTGAGTTGCTGGAATGCAGCCTTTTGGCCTGTTTGCTAACTAGAAGAGAGGAGAGGATGGGCAGATAGGAAGAAATTAGGAAATAGAAGATGAAGAATAGAATATAAGAAAAAAGAGGGGAGAACACACAGATCATAATGATCCACTCCTCTGGGACTACCTTAGGACAACCTGAGATAAATCGTGAGCATGTGGTGCTAATACACCAGATGTATTTTTAGGGGTAAACAGTTACTGCAGAAGTGTCAAATTTTGGGGACATATTTTTTCCCTTCAGTCAACAAGAGCGCACCTGACTCTACTTTTAACACAAGTCTCTATCTGAATACTTTGCACAGTCACATTTATTTAACCATAAGCTAAAAGCCCAGTGCTAGACCTTTCACTGGTCCCAGCTGTTACTTATACCTTTGCTAATCTGTTTCATAGGAGCAAATATTTTCTGATATCTGCAATCTGCCTTACCTTTCTCTGGTCCTTTAGGCGCAGGTTTGTCATTCTTCCCAGCGAGCAGAAACTTATTCTTGTATATTTTATGAAGGTTGTGAATATTCTCTTGGCTGAATCCTCTTCCATTTAGCATTTTCATGGCTGTGGAATCAAGTGAATGTGCTCGCTTACAGGCAGCTCCAAATTTGCAGTCGTCCTGTAGAAAGTGCAGGCAGAGGTGCAGGCTGGTGCAGGATGTCTCATATTTACAACTGCCATGTTCTCCGTTGCCTTTGTTATAGTGGGAGCACACCTTAGAACAGCACAAGGTGATAAATGATATATTAACTCATGATCATTTCTGCACATCTAATTATATGATCATTAGTGTGGTGATGTGTGTATTCATAGGTAAAAGGTCATTAATATCACTCAAAAAACAAGCTAGTATCACCTCGGGAAGAAGTGAAGGGTCATTTTGCAGCAGAAGTTGGAACAATTGTGTATCTCTAAGGCCATGAAGATTATTTTTCCTCAGGAGTGAAGAATTATGTGGTGACTTCAAATCATGGGAGTTTTTGCATTTAGATCTGGATGTGACACAGCAGAGGTCAAGCTCAGAATAATAAAAACAATCAGAGATAGCCACTGCAGGAAACACATTAAGCTAAAGGAACAGAATTGAATGAAAGTGTAAAAAGTATGGAGAACATCTTTTTCTACAGGCATTTTAAAATAAAAAGCAGAGAATTCTGGAGAATTACTATTCAAGCTTCAGTTAGTTCAAAATGCAGCAGCCAGGGTGCTCACTAGAGCTAGAAAATTCGACCATATGACCCCAGTTCTCTCGTCCCTACACTGACTACCCGTAAAATTTCACATTGACAATAAAATACTTCTCTTAGCTTATAAATCCCTAAATGGTTTAGGCCCGCAGTATCTTACTGAACTCCTCATACTGTATCGCCCGTCACGTTCACAGGACGCCCATCTACTCTTAGTTCCTCGCATTAAGAAAAACACTGCAGGAGGAAGAGCCTTTTCTCACAAAGCTCCTCAACTCTGGAATAGCCTCCGGTTACTGTTTGGGGCTCAGACACACTCTCAATCTTTAAATCCAGATTAAAAACCTACCTTTTCAAACAAGCTTTAGGTTAATCACTCACTTTCAGGTTACTCCTTCTCTATTGGTGTTCGAGCTGGTTTTCATATCATATACTACCATAGCTACAGCGTTTTTAGTTAGCTTTCTGGTAACCACCAACACGCTGTCTGTTGCTGGGTTCTCTTGCCTGACCCGTGGAAGCAATTTTGCCTGTTCTTTAACATGAACCTACTAACCTCTTTAATTTTATTTTTTCCCTTTGTCTGGTTTTCTTTCTGTCTCTCTCATGCTTTAAGATGTCCTGCTGCTCTCCAGGTGTTGCCTTGGTCCAGGCCCTGTGTGTCCTGTACAAGATCCTGGCCTTGTCTCATCTACACTATCATGCTTGGTCATGCTGTTTTATCTCAAATTAACTCTGCGTCTACTTTTAACTCTCACAGAATCACTGATCACCTCCTCCTTCCTCAGACTCGTATATCATTAATATTCTACATTCACATTACTATAACCCCTTCATCTGTCATCAGTTCACTTTTACTTCTGTTCTCTGTTGTGTCTCCGGTGTCGACCCGAGGAGGATGGGTTCCCCGTATGAGTCTTGGACCTGGATCTCTGTAAAGCTGCTTTGTGATGACTTTTTGTTGTGAATAGCGCTATATAAATAAAATTTGATTGATTGATTGACTATTGATGTGCAAATGCACTCCTCCCTTCAGTGCTCCTTCAGAAGCTCTGTTAGGCTTTTTGTTTCTTGGTTGGAAAATATTTGCTGAATTTTACTATATATTTATTGGATTGAAATCATATACCGAATAATTTTGTGTGAGTCAGACTGATTCCCCCAAATGGGGAACACCACACCATTCCCCTGGAGAAGGAGTAGGGTCAGACTGATGAGCTCATCTTTTGGGAAATGGTTGAAAAGAGGAGTCCAATTAACACATTTCTTTCTACCTTCTGAGAAATAGCAGGACAACATGCAGGTGACATCAACCGATGACCAATATATTTTAAGCCACATATATGTCATGTTGATAATGGAGTATACACTCAGTTAACAGGCAGTGCTTAGTCACTGTCATTATTTGATTTGATTTAGTTTTTAATTTAATTTAAATGTAACTATACATCAATATCTTTGTCTGGCAGCAGGAATATCAGTGAACTACTCTGTTATACAATAATAAAAATGGGCCGGTTTCTTACCCGAACTTGCAGTTTCCGCACACAAGGTATCTGCAGATGTGCAGTTGCCCGCAGTCTCCGCAGTCAGACTCGGATTTGCCGCAGACTCGCAGCGGGGTGACAGCGGATAGCAGCGGCGGAGAGCCCCGACCCGGCTCCAGCTCGAGCCTACACTCGGACATCCGTGCCATCAGCCCCGAGAAATCCTTCTCCAGCCTCGCCATTCTCCAAACTACAGACGAACTTCCTGACTGCTGATCTATTTTCGTTTCCCAGAAACCGAAACTATAAAAACTCTTTCATGTTGACGCTTAGTGGCGCTGTTTTTCATTTTGAGCCCTTATCACATCAGTCTACCTCTGCTTTTCATTTTTCATTTACACAGTTACATCTTAAAACCAGTGTTTTTCTTAATACAAAAGGACTGCACAAAAGTCAGAAAGCTCGGCCGTATTTAAAGATCTGGACTATTTTTTTTTCGTTCTATTTCCTTGTCCCAAAAACAGCGTCTTCAGAACTTCACATCTTTTCAGACCCACAGCCTCAACCACTGAGCGATGGATAGAAACAATTGTGGATTACCTTCAGATCTTAAGTGGGAGTCACTTAAAAAGCTTAAAGTCGTGTTCATCTAATGGTCACAGGTTTACTGGTCTATGTTTTATGGGTGGGTTCTCTTTTTAAACCCTTATAAATTAGCCTCTGTCCATCAAAATGACTTGCTTAGATTTATTAGAAGGAAAATATATAAGCGATAAGGTTGCTGCAGCTTAAACCTCTGATTTCATTCAATGCATGGAGACCTGAGTATACAATTAATCACTGACTCTTAACACTTGGCACCGAACCAATCGCTTGCATATCAAAAACCCCACCCTGTATGCTGATGATTGGTTCGGCTTATGACAGAAATCCCCGGCCACCAGAATGTTTGTGACTGTATTTTTAAACCAACAGTTTTAAAAACATCAATGCTCAAGTTCTAGAGATTTCTTTCTTTAGCTCATTTACCTTTGACTATTTCCTTCATTGTGTATTATGCTGTGGCTGGGGTAGCTCCCAGCATGCCTTGCAGGTCAACCTAGGACTGTTTTGGGGTTGGCACCATTCTTCACTGTGATCTTTTAGGTGCAACTAATACAAGGTTGCTTGTTTGCAGTATGGCTGCGTCCCATCTCGCAGGTCAACCCAATATTATTTCATGTCTAATCTCTTCAAAACATATAGGCCCACCTATGGATTTTCTAACTGCAAATTAACTAAATGAATGATGTTTGCCGTCTTTCAGTGTTGTTTGATGTACACGCACATATGGAATATACTTAGCAACATAATACAGAAAATCTTTCCAGTTCTTTATACAATGCTTTGTTCTCCAAGTTGGTTGTCAGAGAAAGTAATACTAAACTCACAGCTATAGTAACAGGCTCCTCCCACAGATTCAAAACAGAACGTTTCTGTGCTGCACAAACACTTGTGGAGTTGAACAAGCTCTCCAGCTTCTCCTGCATAAACACCAGCATTTAAGACGTTTACTTTAAATTGTGACTTTAAACAATATTTAGCTTGTTTTGGGTGTGGATGAGATGTAATTTCTCTAAATGAATGCATAAAACAAATCCAGTCACAAATTATCATACTAACTGTGGCAAAACAAAGTTTTTTTTAATCTAATGTTTGCATATGTTCATTGCAACAGCATTTTTGTCTAGTATATTAACATATTGGCAGCCCTTGGTGGTGTAAAGAGGTGAAAGATCATCTGTTTAATGAGAAAATATGAACAATCAGTGCATAGACCAGCACACATGTAGCTTATAGAGGGAGATATAAGCATTATCTTCAAGAGTGAGTAACTTTAAACACACATAAACAGGAGTTAAAATTTCCTCACTGTTCTTTACAGTTTTAAACATCTGGAGCACCAGCAAAGTTATCTGTTTATTTACAGCTGGAATCAAATATTTTCTAGTAGCAATTTGAAAGGACACCTGAACTAAAATGTTTGACATTGGATTGATGTACATATGTAGTGCTAGTGTTACTAGAAATCAAATTTATTTCAGGCACTGAGGCTCCTCCTGATCAGTTAATAATAATAATAATAATAATAATAATAATAATAATAATAATAATAATAATAATAATACATTTTATTTATAATGCACTTTACATTTCAAGGAAATCTCAAAGTGCTACAGTATAATCAGAAGCAATAAAAATCTATTAAGAGCAAGTAAAGAAAAACAAGATCAGAAAGAAAGTGCATTAATATTACTACTACTACTACTACTACTACTAATAATAATAATAATAACAACACTAATTTAAATTAACCTTCATTATCATCATCATCATCAACATGATCAATTAAACCTAGTGAATGTTAAAGATTCATTATTATTTATCATCAAACGTAAAACTCTGTGTGTTTGTGTATTATATTATGTAACTACAAATGCTTTACTAACTTAAAGTACACTGATCTATACTTCATAAAACATCAGACTTAACATACACTCATGAAATCAAACATCTTGACACCTCTGGACCATACTCAATGATGAACTCAGGGTAGATCTGGTACTTCTCAAAAACAACAAAAATGCTTGGATTATTTTTGCTATCAACGCAACTGTCGTAAAAGCCTTTTCCTGGTGTTTTAGCAGGTGGACGGACAAAGGTTTGGTGGCCGCAGGTGTAGTGACCCACCAGAACTCGTGCCACAAACATCTTTTTGAAGTTGTTTGAAGAGTTAATGTAATTATCGGAGTAGGAAGCATCTCTGGCAAAATAACTCCCTGAGTAAGGAGCAAAAAACCATGTCATAGTGTGAAAAAAAAATCAAAATAAAAGTGACAAATTTCGAGCTGTAACAAAATATCATCTTGCACATTAGTGTTTACAGGAGTTCATCGTATACATTGTGTTTACACAATACACGTCACTGATTAATTTAAATAATTGTAAAATGGGTAAAATTTATATTTATTGTATTACCACTGTCTGTCATTTAGCATTGATTTGACAGAAATCATAGAATAACGTACTCCTACCTTTGCCGTATAACGTGGCATGAAGTCCGCAGACCCTCCAATCAAAGTTCTGCTCACAGATAGCCTCTATGAGAGATGGATTAGTGCCATGGAACAAGAGTCTTTCATCCACATCTCTCTCTCCATTCCTCTGCTTCATCTGCTCTTTCTGCCTGAAAAGAAAATATGCATTTGAATTTAACATAGCTTTGAGGAGCAGAATATTCAGGTAAGCCTTGCACTAAACAAATACTATATAAAAAACACATGGTGCTATTTGTTGTATTTCACAGCTAAATCTTGAACTAAGAATGTTCCCATATTCCCTGGAAAACTGAGTGTAAGTTTAGGATTTGTGTGTTATAGACATCTCCGATTTTCTAATTATTTTATGTTAACCATTATTAAATGAAATGCTCTATAATATGTGTGTTATACAGTACAATATGTTGTAAACATAACTGCTCAGAAACAATGATAACTCATAATGCAAGTGACTTAGGAAAGTTTTTATGACAAAGCAATATGACTAGACATTCAGGTATTTGACATTGAACTTTTAGACATTTACACATAGATACTGAACTTACCATTGGAATACCTTCCACAGAGAACTGTTCTGGTTTCTCTGAATGCCAAGGATGGTGTGGTTGGGCATGGTCTGTTTGAACAACTTCTCCACCATGAGGAATTCAGCATCAGTCTTAGACAAGTCAACCAACTAACAAACAAAGTTTGAATTATGTTTTGTCTTACTAATACAAATACAATGTCTTACTAATAAAAAAAAAAAAATTCATTAAGCAAAACCTTTCAAAGACTTTGGTCAATGAATCGTCTTTTAATTCAAACAAACTGGCCAGTAATATTCCATATAATACTCCATAAAAACACTTGACGCTGGTTTGTGGATAACATGAGTATGTGACTAGGATGCTATATTGCAGCATTGTAAAACAAAGCTTGGTTTGAGATATTGTCCTTTTATAAACTTGAATACTCCCATAAACAAAAATAGAGACACTGTCCATTCTCTGAGCTCCACTGAGAAATGGGCACTTTGTAATTCTACAATTTTGAACACTTTTGTCCATTCACTGTCCACCCTGTAAACACATCTAACTCATTGGTCCACCTTGTATGTAAAATCAGATACAGTAGCTCATATATTGCTGCAGTTTGTGTTGGTAGTCCTCTAGTCCTTCATAGTGGACACAGGACGCCATCCACAGGATGCTACTTGCTGGATATTTTTATTTGGTGGTATTCTCAGTCCAGTAGTGACACTGAGGGCTTTAAAAACTCCAGTAGCACTGCTGAGTCTGATCTACTCGTACCACACCCACAACATAACAACCCCACCACCACCACATCAGTGTCAAGGTCAGTGGAGAATGGACAGTACAATGGACGGAGAATAGAGAGTAGAAATAAAGAGGTAGTCAAAACATTATGGCTGACCAGAGTATATTCATTTACTCATTCATTAATTATCAGTATCTGCTTATCCAGTTCACAGTGAGTCTGAAGCCTACCCAGAATCACTGGAGACACACCTGTAGGGGGGCAACACACATTCACTCACACTCTCTACCTATGAACATTTTTGAGTAGCCAGTCCACCTAACAAAGGCCTGTGGGAGGAAACAGGACCACTCGGAATAAACCCACGGGGACACAGGGAGAACACATCAAACACATCATAGAAAGTGACCCAGAGCAGGGCTCAAACCCACAACTCTGGAGCTGTGCAACAGTGACACTACCTGTTGCACCACCTGCGTATATTCAACCACACCTATTAGTATTAATATATAAGAAAAAATGTATCAAATCTATACACCACTGTTTTGTATGGAACTGATTACAAAATTATGTGACTGAGGGAGAGGTACCTTGAAAGAGAAGTCAGGCAGCGCCTCTCTATTCCAATGAGCAGGAACTGCTACGGTGGAAGAACTGGACTTTTCACTAATGTGACAATACAAGAGAAAAGTGTGTAAGAATATTATTAGCTTGCGAAATAAAATTGCACATTTGTGAATATGCCAGTCCACAATATTTTGTCATTTCAGTTGTTATTGTTGACTACCATTTCAGATTTCTCTCAACCTCGAGAGCAGAAACAAATTGTGGCCTTCTCCTGATCTCTCTCCTGGTTTTGTAGAGAATGTTTTGCTGGTACATATCTGTATATGAAAAATAAAATAATGAAAACAATGCAAAGCAGGGAACATAATACAGGTAATGAAGGACGGTAATAGAGCTAATTTATACATTATTCAAATAGAGTACCTTTTAGGGAGATTATATATTTATGTTTCTCAGAACTGACAGGAATTTCACTGTGAGGTTCAGCATGGTAAATGTTCTCCAACGTCTCAGAAGTGAGAGGTGTTGCATGCTCTGTATCCATCTACAGACAAATATATAAATTACATTTACAGCATTTAGCAAACGCTCTTATCTAGAGCGACTCACAAAAGTGCTTAGTGTTCAGACAGAGTGTGTATCCTAGCTAGTACAAATAGGTTAGGGTCCAAATTCCCTCTGAGCTCAGATGCTTGTCTGAACAAAGGCCAGTGCTGATAACTAGAAAGAACAAAACAAAGTAAGTGTAATACAAAATACAATCTAGTCAGTGCTCAAACCTAGAAGGGAAAACTAGTCATTGGTGGTACCTTGAAAGAAAGGAGTTCAGTGCAGTATAAATGTAAAAACAGTCTGTTACGGTGAGCACTTAGATTAGTGCTCAACTAAGTGGGTCAGAAATAGAGTCTGCTGTTTGGACAGCTAGTGGAATTTCATTCCACCATCTGGGCACCAGGAATGAAAAGAGTCTTGAAAGGAGTCACCTGCTTGAGAGCAGATGACGTCGAGCTGTACTTGAAGCTCAAAGGGCTCCAGGTGCATTCCGAATCTTGACCATTGCCATAAGCTAGGGAGAGGCTGGTTCATTCTTGGCTATGTAGACAAGCAAGCCAAAGAAGCCATTGTTCAGATTAAGTGAAAGGCATATTCAAACTGGCCAACACTGAACCAGCTGAGAACCATAATTAACGCTACTCACGCCTTGGCCATATTCGGTCCACACTCCTTGGTCATTCTTCCAGTACCAGTGCCACTTAGTGGTCAGGATAAAGTTTGGAGGTTTGGTGACAGAAGATGCTGTTGACAGACGACGAACCACTGCCCGTCCACAGGTCATTGAGGCAAAAATCACTGACTGAGGCCCTGGACTGAGGAATTTAACTCAAGTTAATATTTCAATTATTAATATATTTAATTATTTTTTAAAGACATCAGTGTTTAGCTGTCTTGATGTGTTGGTATTATTATTAATAATAACATCATCATCAACAACAACAATAATATTAAACATCAAAACTCCTCCATGTGAAAGATCACATCAACAGCTAATGAAATACCTCACATCATTAGCTGGGTTACAAAAAGACTTCTCAATTTCCTCTCCATTGTGCAAGTCTTTCCATGTCTTTCCATCCTTTTCTAAAACTTGCCATTTATAGGGCAGGTGGTAATGAACACGGATGCATTTATCTGAAAAAAAAAAAAACACCAGAAAATGCTAAAAAAGGTGTGTGTGTATGTGTATATATATATATATATATATAATAGCTACAGTCAAGTATATCTTTACCTGAACCAACATTAACAACCTCTTTTTACTGAAGGTTTTACTAAATGTGTTTTCTGTTGGTACTGTGACTCAAATGTTTTTGTTTCTTTAAATCAGGATTGTGATCTAACATTTTTTTTTAATGGTTTGTTTACCAACTTAGTTGGTTTACACTAATAATTCAACTGTCCTGAATATTTTAGTCATATCCTCTAATACAAAACGTACAAGAGATGAGTTATATTCTGTAAACATTTTTTAAAAAGACCATTTTAAAATTGTGAAGACAGAAAGTTGAATTATAGATTTAAAATTAAACCATTAAATAATTGATTCCTGGGTATCGAGTAAAAGATTCCTTGCAAACACAAATCAGAATACTGACGATAAGTGTAATAAGATCATGGTAAGATTCAAATTTGTATCATAAACAATCCATGTTTGACCTTTGCCAGACCTTGTGGCTTCTATACAGATCTGCGATAGAAAATAGTCTTTGTTTTTGCTGTAGTATAAGGTGAGATGTGGGTTGCACACCCAAAGTGTCATAGTTTCAGTGTAGTGTCTTAAAGTTCCAATTCAGTATGTTTAATACAAGTTCTAGTAGTAAGACCAAAGTCCAAACTTTCTACAGCATGTGCTCTTCAATGTCGTAATGTCAGTTACACATATAATATACGCATGATGCCTGACATTCCATTGTGTGTACTACACCTAGTTTCTGAAAATATAAATAATGTTTGTCTTTTATTCCTCTCAGATCATATGATGTTTGCCATAGTTTACCTTTAAAACTGCATCCTCTGCGGATGAAAAAGAGACAGATCTCATTTGAGTCTATTTCACTCACTGGTCTACTGGAGCTCTGCCTTGAACATTCACTTGCAGCTGGAGAAAATAAAAAGATAAAGAAATATAATCATTAATATTAGAGAGGACAAGGAAAGGGAATGTGTGCCAAGCTGAAGACTAAAGCTGTCAGTGTTATCTCCAGTGTCTGAGCTATGTCTGACCTGTACTGGGAACAGCAGGTTTCTCTTTCAGAGGAAAAACAACCACTTCTAATTTGTAAGAAGAGATCAGAAATTTGTGTTTATAAATCTTGCAAAAGTTGTTAATATTTTCTGGGCTGAGTCCTCTTCCATTCAGGATTTTCATAGCGGTGGCATCAAATGAATGAGCCCTCTTGCAATCAGCTCCAAATCTGCAATCGTCCTGCAGGAAGTGCTGACAGATGTGCAGGCTGGTGCAGGACTTCTCATATTTACAGTTGCCATGTTCTCCACTCCCTTTATTATAATGGGAGCATACCTAAAACCATAATAAAGATGACCTGAATTAGAAAAGAACTTGGACTCCTTGAAACATGACCTGAATATTTCAAATACTGATGTTGGACACATGAGCACCACTCTGTTTACAGTCAGTTATAAATAAATCTTACCTCTGGCAATAAGTACGGGTCATTCTGCAGCAACAACTGAAAAAGATCTGACTTCCCAATGTTCTGGAGCGCTTCTCTGTTCAGGAGAACAGAGTTATGAGGAGAATCTGTCACATGGCCATTCTTGCATTTCGCTCTGAAATTGAAGAGAACAGTAAGTTTAGCTTATCGGGTTACACCTGTATGCTCTGTTAGTAATGCACAGTTCATCATAGAGGCTAAGAGTCAGACTACTAACTGGTTAATCTAGGGCAGGGGTGTCAAACTCAAATACACAATGGGCATACACAAAATTTTAAACTTGAATAAAATCGCGGGCCAACATTGAACAAATAAACCTTTTAATATGGTCCAAACATGTTTTGCTTTAACATTAAATATCAAAATAAACCTTTTCAACAGGTTAATAAATGTAAAAATAATATAACAGTAATAAATCAATCAAGCATTCAACCATTCATGCCTTGAAGTAGCAAGAAACATATGCATAAAGAAAAGGTCAAACTTATCGCTCAGTTTGATATACAGTGATCTAATCTGATGTGCCCAAGCCAGACACCTGGCATCTCTTCTTGGATGCAAGTCCATCAATGTCTGGGCTCAGGCTCTGAGCTGAGGAAATCCTCAGTATCGCGTGAAGGTGTTCATCAGTCAGACGTGTCCTGTGAGATGTTTTGGTCATCTTCATCGAGGAGAAAATCTGCTCACATAGATAAGTGCTGACGAACATGGAGAGCATCTGAGCAGCTTGGGTGCGGAGCTGAGGCATTGCGTCAGGGATGAACTGAAGAAACTGTGTGGCACCCACAGCATCATATTTTGACCTCAACGTGTCATTACACTGGAGGTCAATCAGCTCAATTTGGAGGTTGGTTTGTGCAGTTTTCACATCAACTGCGAAGGGATTACTGAGCAGTTCAATCCAACATTTCTGGACTTTGAAGTCGGCAAATCGCCGGCTAAACTCAGCGCTGAGTACACTGAGCAAACTGTGCGCATGGGAACACTGTGGTAGAGATCTGCATTTTTATGATTTGGCAGCAGGGAAAATGGCCAAGGTTTCCTTGCAGCATTTGATTCACCCACAGGCACAGTTTAGTTTTGAAGGCCCTGACTGCAGCGTACATGTCTGTGATGATGCACCCCAGCGCCTGAAGCTGCATGTTCAGCGCATCGAGATGTCACACAGAAAGGCCAGCTCACAAAGAAACTTTTGGTCCCGGAGCGCTGTTGTGTCCTTCCCTTTGCTTTCCAGAAACTGACATAGTTCCACACGCAGCTGTCCAAAAAGCTCCTATTTTCTGCCTTTCTTTTCAGCATTTTTGGAAAGGGGTAGCTCAGAGATTGCTGTAGCTTGAGATTGCTATGATGATTGTCACAGAGGAGAACGTTTCTGGTAGTGGTTGCTATGGATGTTCCTGCCAATCCTGGGGACTGACTATATTGGGGATTGTGACTATAACATAACTCATGTTAATTTCTGATATATACATACACTGAATAAAAATGTATTACCTTAATATTCATACATGCATTAGTTAATGTTTATTAAATTAACTTTACATTTATAAATGCATGACTTATAATTTGTTCCTGTTTAATGCTTAACTATTTACTGATGCGGTAATGCCTTTATTTACTGTCAGTTCACGTACCCTTAATATAAAGTGTTACCAACATGCTTCACCTGGACTATGTTGTCTGGATGGGAAGAGTTATCCTGATAAAGGACTTTCTCTTGTTTGTACTTCTTATGGTTAGCCTTGACTCTGGGCTGTTATCTGGTTAAAATTTGTGGAAATAATGAACTCATACTCACCCAAATCTGCAGTTTCCACACACAAAATATCTGCAGAGATGTAGATCCCGACAGTCCACACACTGACCAACAGGAGTCCGGCAAATTCGGAGTGAGGTTTTAGCGAGAATTACACTGTCGGGTTTCAAAAGCCTGTCTCCAGTCTTCTCTTTACCTTCGACAATGACGAACTTGTCGCAGTCGGTGAGAACTTCCAGAAGGACTTCATCCGCCACATTCAAACTTTGACGTAAAATCTGGTCAAGACTTTTAAACTCTAAACTAGCCGCATTCTGGCAAACTGCCTGGTAAATAAACGTGGACAGAGAGTGAGACATGGCCTTGACTGCGTACGATTCTACAGTGGATCTACACAGGTAAAGTTCACTATTAACTCCTTCTTCTGACGTCCTTTTTCCTCACAAACGAAACTGAAACCTCCACACCCTGAAGGAAAAGGGGCGAGGTTCGGTTTTGGAGGGGAGGAGTTGGGGAATCTGCAACCCGAAGGCATATGGCCTAAAATGACCAGGGATACATGTCCTGAAATAGAACTAGTAATCATTTCGACTGTGATATCAACAGTTATAGTTCTGACTAGTCCTAATAGTTTTACAGATACCTCTAATTATTTTATGGAGCTCTAAAATATAGTTTAAGAGATCTACAGTTCTGATTCTTGTCAGAATTACGTGTTAGATCCCTTTATCATGGAGGGTTCATTATGTATTTGCATCTTATGCATATTTATGTCAGGGACATAAGGCTGGTAGTGTCTGTGTGAGATGAGTGTAGGGCAAGAGGTCATAGATGGAGAGTGTCCGTTTAGAAGGATCTCTGGGGAGGAACTTTCTGACCCTTTCAGCAGGGTTCTAAAAGCTAAACAAATTACATTCTCACAGCGTTCCCCTAACGTTCCAAAATTATGTTCTTAGAATTTTCCCATAATGTTCTATTTTGGTTGTTGGGAACTTTGGAATATTCTCTCAATGTGAATTTGTCCAGTCTCTTTAACATGCTCAGAATGTTTTTTTTTAAGTTACAAAAACATTCAGGGAACATTACCTCAACCTTATTTACACCAATAATTTGACATTCTAGGATCATTGTCTTGGAACGTTCTAACAATGTTACCATAATGTTCTATTTTGGTTGTTGGGAACATTGCACTAGAATTTTCCCTCAAGGTGAATTTGCCTTTGCATTTTCTGTAACTGCTTATCCAGTTCAGGGTCACGGTGGGTCCAGAGCCTATCTGGAATCATTGGGCGCAAGGCTGGTCCTTTAATATTCCATTAATTTTTCTCAGTATGTAGTTTTTTTATTCCCCCTTTTAACATTCCCATTTATTAAAAAATACAAAACCTTTCTCCAAATCACTCTGATTTTCTATGGTGTTCTAATTCAATAATGATAAAACTCACCTGCTATGATAATGACATACTGAGGCAAAATCAGTGCAAGATCAATTAATTTAAAAATGTTTATTATTATTATCATCATCAAATTTAAATGAAGTCAAAAATCCAAACTTTTTAGTGGGTCTCTGTATGCTCCACCTGCAAAGTAAACAAACAGTTTTATTAAGTATTTATTTTTATTTAACAGTTCATATAAAGCTTTGTTCCAGTCTACCCAAGCCATTTGAGGCCGTTAAAACACAAAGCTTTCTTGAAGGTATATTGCAGATTTTGACATTCAAGTAGTCAGTGTGCAGTTTATGACTTTATACAAGAGTAAATGTCCGCTTGCCTGTGAATCTCAGAAAAATAATAAAGTAATGTCAGAGTAAATCCGCACACCGACATTTCAGATCAAAATGCGTAGCCTTGTTCCTTAATAAAATCATTATGATACCTATAAAATAAATGGTAAAATTATCATCTAAAATGTTAAAATAAATTGCATGCCAAAAGTATTTTTGAGTTATTTTTAAAAACATTATATTTAAAACAGTTCTGGAGTTTTTCTAAGGTCTCAGTGTTTCTGGAAATTTTAATTTTACAATTTGAATGTTTTGAGACGTTTGTCATAAATTTGGTCATTTTATTTAATAACTTACAGGTTAGACTGACATTCTGCCTGCTACATCAGAATGTATTTATTAGATGTACAAGTGTTTTAAAGTTTTTTTTGTGTGTGTGTAATGTACCATTGTAATTCAAAACTCAAACATTCTCCTGTTCTTTCATTATTTTATGTTAACTGTTGGATTTAAAATTATGTAGTTTGAAAATTACAAGTGAAGAATTTATTGGTCGCTGCATTTGTTATGAGCTCCATCAGGAAAAAACACTGCAAAACCATGTGATCTATTTGTTCTATTCTTGGGGCTATTGTATCCAAAAGTATGAGTTTTGGTTTAGACGTTTTAAAGAATGATTTAGAATATACCTTTTTAAACAGATTCATGTTTATCAACTAAACATAAGGATTATGTCTTGTAATATTGCATTCATCATATATGTGTATGTAAAGGGAAAATATAATGTGCTAACTTTTCAAGAAAATTTGGCAATAAATAACCTCAGCTTTGTTCTATATCGGAGAAGTAATGTCAACCCATAACCCTCCAGCAGCAAGGTGAGATGCTCTCTCAGGATTATCTGCAGGGTGAGAAAGAGAACATTTGTTCATACATTAAGAGTGTTTACAGATAGAAGTTATCTTATCCAGTACATTATAAAAAGTTACAACAACAAATAAGAACAACCCTTAGACTAGCAATAACTTGATTAGTAACATTTAGCCCTGTTAACTTGCTGTCTGTGTCCATTTATGTTTATTTATCATCATATGTTCTTGATAATGTCAGCATGTATATTTAGAGAAAATACAAAGACTGGTAATACCTAACTTGTCTTGGGTTCCAGAACACATTCCATTGTCTGGTCCAATTTTCCAGTGAAACCTACATATGAACAAATATGACAAAAATAAATAAATATATAAAAATCAGTCACTGTGGTTATGTAGTGCAATTAACCTTATATAAACATATAAAATGCCTAATAATTACTGTTTCCTGCAGATACATTTAAACATTTAAACTTAAACACAAAGTTAGGTCTATGCCAAACTTTTGAACAGTTCTATTGGTCTACACTAATATAATTATTATCAGCATATCAGCAATTTTTTTTTTTTTAGTTGGATAACAAGCTAAAGAACACATGCACTGTAAAAAATCTAAGTAGTTGATTATACTTGAAATAGTGAGTTGGGAATAGAACTCAGTTGTAATGATAGTTCATCTAACTCAAAATGTATCGTTCTGATCAACCTGTAGGCACAACATAAACAATGTGTTGTTTATGGCAATTTGGCCTGGCATTTTGTTATATTAGCTAACTTTGCCACCTCGACGGTAGCCGTGGTTTGGTTATGAGTGTTTCTTTTTCATATAAGTGAATCAAGTACCCAATGTAACAGACTCAAACAGGCTGTGTAATAAGCCTGAGGGCTTTCTTTAAGTTATGTTTTGAAAATGTTAAGTTGGCGTCTTGGGGGCTGGCTTGTTTTCCATTCTACCTTAAATACCGGTGTTAAACCAGATTCTGTGACCCTAGATGGCGCTGCTTTATGTCCACATTTGGAGTCACAATTTTTGACAACTAAATGAACTTAAATCGGAATGTTTATAAGGTTTAAATGGAGACTCAGTGGGGGTCACAAATTCTGACGGCAGCTGTCAGAAATTATGACTCCCTAATAGTGATGTCGCGAACGAATCGGTTCAAAGAGCCGGCTCTTTAAAGTGAACGATGAGAGCCGGTTCCCGTCTAAGACCGAGCCATTTTTTTCTAAGGCTTGTCATTCAACCAATCAGAGAAGAACAAGCAAAAGAAGGCCATTCAAAGGCCTCAGTTTACCCACGGCTAGTCAAGGTGATGGCAGGGCGACTGTGTATTGTAGCGACATCAGTACCCTCTGAAAGGATCTTTTCAAAAACTGGGCAGATATTAACAGAGAGAAAAAAACGAATCAACCCCTCCAAGCTGAGACACTTGGTTTTCCCAAATGCCAATCTGCCTTCCAAAAAATAGTTGAAGAAAATGTTAAATCAGTTAAATGTTTGTCGACAGTTGTGGTTGTTTTAATTACTTCCATTGAATGCTGCTGTTTTGCACTTTGCAGAGTATTTGTTTATTTTATTACCCAGAAATCGATGACTATTTAATTTAACAAGCTATTTTGTAATACCTACCTTTTGGGTTCCATTGGCTATATTTCAGAGTTTACAAGCGATTTTTTATTAAGGTGTTTAAATAAAAATCCAGTTATTTATACAATTGAATGTGTGAGTGCAATCAGTGAGTTATTACAAGACAGCCATAAAAACAATTGGCCATTACAAACACTATTTATTATTTTTAATATTGAACAATAATAGTTTGTCCATATAGTCATGTAAAATGTAGGTAATATTGTTCTGTACCAGTGGAAATAGGTGGTAAAACAAAGAGCCATTTAGTAACCGAAAGAGCCGTCAAAAGAGCCGGCTCCCCAAAATGAGCCGAAATTCCCATCACTACTCCCTAAGGCTATGAAGTAGCTCCCTCTAGGGTCGCAGAACTCAACCGTCACAGAATTTGGTGTAATACCGGCAATCATACACTTCTGTAAAGGGACAGAAGATTACCATTTACAGCATTCTGACCAGTTCATCTGCATATATATATAATCAGAAGTTTATACAGAAATGTATTTCTTCATAAATAGCTCCCAGTAATGCCCTTTTAATTTATCAACGCCATATACCGATTAATAATATATGAATGTATTTGTTTAGTAATGTTAACTGTCACCATTGAAAAATTGTTCCTGTCGTGATTAGAGATTTTTCTACTGTAAACAAGTTAAGTGTCCACAACTGTTACATGATCAAACCACTCACTCTCTGGTGTCATGGCTTTAATAATGTATAGTATACTGAGACGCTGGTGCTGTCGTCCCGCCGCTTCTCGCGATCACTCAGGTTTGTTGACGGTGGAGCGGAGGGATGCCAGTGTTTCAGGATGCTCCCGTGTCTGTGTGTCCTTCTGGTTCTCTCCTTTTAGTTAATGCTGTCATAGTCAGATCTGCCGGAGTCATTAGCCACACTCTGGAAATTTTCATATTTTCTACTTTACAAACACAAAACAGTTCAAAACTAATTCCATCCCTTTACATCTTTCCGAGTAAACGACTGCCCACCTGTCTGTCTGGACACTGATGGATGACTGTCGAGATCCTCCTCCACGCTTCAGACCAGCTGCCCACGCTCCAGCAACCACCAAGTGCCTTGAAGCTGTCCCTACACTGAAGTTCTCATGGACTACTAACTATCATCACCAGTAGATTGACCAGAGGAGGATGGGTCACCCCTTGTGAGCCTTGGTTCCTCCCAAGGTTTCTTCCTCAGCTGGGGGAGTTTTTCCTTGCCACTGTCGCCCCTGGCTTGCTCACTTGAGGGTTTTACATTTGTCTTTACATTTCATGTCAAATCTTGTCTTACTGGAATTCTGTGAAGCTGCTTTGTGACAACATCAGTTGTGAAAAGCGCTATATAAATAAATTTGATTTGATTTGATAATAATGCAGAGATTTCCCCTGTCTTTAGGTAAAATTAAACAGAAAACTGTGCTGCACTCATCAGAAAGGCAATAAGTGAGAAGTGTGTTGGGTGATATGGAAGAAATAAACTTTCAACATAATTTTGTCTGAGCGTCTAGTAAAACCCTAATGTTGAGCGGAGCTCAGCAGAACACAGAAGTGAACCGTGTTTAAACCGTGGACACAAAGGGACGAAGTCACTTCATCACTTCATCACTTGAACACTTGTGCCCTGTTTGCTCACACTTACACAACATAATGAAAGTGAACACTTCAAGGACGGCCAGGGCTCAGGCTTTGAATCGGGACAGGGCAAGACAGCTCTGATTGGCTGCTGTGAGAAGAGGGCGCTGTGATTGGTTAATGCTGAGTTCAGTCTCTGTGGGAGTTTACTTTTCCTTAGAAATTTGAATTTATGGGACTGATTTTTTTAATCAGAATTTTTCAAATTTGAATATTTTACCAGCTCACATGTTTATCAAATACCAAATATAATTCAAATATTTAAAATACTTATATCATTGGGTTAGCTCTATAATTTAAAGATGTTAAAATGAGAAAATTAAGTATGGATCCCATACCCATTTATTTGTGTCATGTTTGTAAACAGCTCTGTTCCTGTCAGAGGAACTCCAGCACCATATTCCCTACACAGTGCATATCTCAGATAATAATCCTAATAGACTTTTTCCAAGTTTCTTTTTCTGATTCTTTCTTTTATGCCCCTGATTCGAAGAGGTGGTGTGTCTGTGCTTTTTAGTGTTGTAAATCTCTCTCCAGCACAAGGAGAGGAGCTGTGAATGAGAAGTTTATCCATATTTCCTGTTTACACTAGTGCTGTGCTCTGAAACTAGAAAATCTGTCCCCAATATGTCGCCCATGCCAAAATAAATAAATAAGTCACGTGGCTGCAATCCATGAATAGTCTTTCTTTCTTTCTCAGGCAGATTTCTACATGATATTTTGGGACTCTTAACAGTGTTTATGCGTGTTGTGTTTCCTCTGTGTTCTGTAAGACCTGAAGTTAATTTGGCTGGTCTGCTGTGATTAGAAGTGAAGAGGGAGAATGTCATGGCGTCATAATTTATTGATCAGCCAGATGTAAGGAAGTGTGTTTGAGAGTATGCAAGTTCTCTGTTGGAGAGAATCATTACTCATACTTTCATTTTACAGACTGAACCAATGGGCAGGGAAAAGCTTACCACGTTGTCAGTCTGTTGTGATCATGGAGATCTGAAGCCCTCATTACATCCCCTAATCTCCACATTCCTCAATTCTATCAATCTATCCCTCTTTTTCTTTCTGTGCCTCACTTTAAATAATGGAACAGACATTGATTTGAAACTTACTGCCCATTTTGCCCAAAGAAGGGGACATGTAACATATAATTTTGGAGAGGAAAAATGTTCAGCATGAGCAAGATGAGGACCCATCCAAGTTTAAAATATAAAAACAGGATTATATTACTGCTTGTATTGGCAGGATCACAAGATGCTAAGGAGCATGTGGCCTTTAAATCTCTCAGGGGAATGGTTTTGTTTTGTCCTCTCAAGTTAAATGTAATCCACCTGGTCTTCTGTCTCAGTTGTCAACATGTCTTTCACTGCATCAGGCTGTGGCCTTTTGAATCACAATATCTAGCAACAATCTCAGAATTTGTGCTTCCCTTATGTTAGTTAATGGGAAACGGTCCTTGCTGTAATGTCAACCAATGTTTATTTCCCCTAAAGGCCTTGTAATGGAAATTTTTTATATGTCTCTGTTAAAGACCTTGTCTGCTTATTTTGTCTGTATATTCATTTCTAATCGTCAACAGAACTCAGAAACTAAGTGTATGTCAGGTCAGTTCGAGGTCAGTGCTTTATCAGAACAAAACATTTTGTCCTTCATCTTGTTTGTCAAACTGGGACGTCTCTAAGGAAACTAAGCTTGCAGAAACTTAGAGTGATTATCTTATGCTTATGACGTATAAACTACCTTTATAAACCCTCTGTGAAAACATCTTCTTTGTCCACATTCACATAGTACTCTGTGCTATTGTGTGTTGACCACCTTAAAGTTAATAAACTACTTTCTGATTGCAAATGCTCTGTTAGATTTCAATTCTAAACACTTATATTCTTCACCACAGGCCTCAGCATACTTCTATTAAAAACAAAATTTGTGAGGGTTGGGTGCATTCACGATCTTTGCAAATCGCATAAATTCTGCGGTTGTGTACTCTCCTCTACTGCAGATGTTCTGAGAATTGCTCCTCAACGTTGTCCATGTTTGTGTTGTAACATGCCTCTTTTGTACTGACCAATGAAAAGCTTTATCGCGTGGCGTTTATGCCGTGAAGTTTGCCTAGTTTCAATGTGCACCACAAGGCGAGAGAAGCCACCGCAAGTTTTCTCCTAAATTACGTCATATTTTGTGCCGAAGCTAAGCGAATGTTGTTTCCAAAAGTAGCTGAGGCCTTAAGTCTTTAGATTTTTTAGGGTTTTTGTGTATGTGTGTATGTGTTTGTGTGTGTGTGTGTTTGAGGTTATTCAGTGCTTGCCCTCACCCCATTTTCATCATGACCACTGGACTACTGCAACACCCTTCTCACTGGCATTTTAAATTAAATCATCAGCCCTCTTCAGTATGTCCAATATTCAGCTGCTACAGTCTCACTCCAAATAATCCACTAACATCTAGGGCTTTGCCGTATTGTACTGTGTGCAATAATATTGCAAAAAGTTTTTTTAAACTATATAAAAAATGTCAATATTGTGATTATTGTGAGATTCTGACGTGTTTATGTAATGATGTCATGCAGTTACACATAATATGGGGTACATTCATTACGTGAGTCATTTAGTCACAGAGACAGGTACGGTGGAACTTTGCTCTGCATTCAGAAATTTGCTCCGAAAGAGGAGTGACTACAGTCATTTTTTTTGAGAAAAGCTCATTCTGCCATGTTTGAAAAGGCTTGAAAGCAGGTGGGGTGGGCGTAGCTAGGTCCCAGAGGTGGTTTCAAAGAACCCACCAGTGACCAATGGAGATTCAAGGTGAACGCCTTCCTCTAAGATCCTCCCACATGTAAAATTTGTTTCAGAACAAAAATAATGAAAGACTGGCAAAATACAAACGAAAATCAGTATCAAATAACTGAAAGAGTAAAAAAGTAACCAAGTATTTTTAAAAAATATACTTTTAATATATTTCTTTCTGTTTTGCATTCACAGTATATACTTTGCTCTTCATTCTAAGAATTTTGCTTTCAGATTTATTTTTGCTTTTGTAAAACTTTTGACACAAAATTCACTCCACAGAGCATTGCCTTTATTGATAATCACATTGATCTGAAAATATCAGAATCTCAAAATTATAAACCGAATACATACCCAATGAATAAATATCTGAAAACCTGAGAACTTGGGGCCAGCAATTGTTCAAAAAATCAGAGCTCAGCACTCGCTTTAAAATGAAGGCTGCACTGCTGCTCCCAGCACGGCTCCGCTCACTGAGTCGTTCAATAACTCGTGCGCTACACAGTGCCACTAAGGGCACAGAGTGTACACAAATAAGCCAGAACTTCTTGGAGGTGTTCTAAATTGAGGTGTAAAGCTGACAAAGTGAACTGTAGCTTTCCCATGCTTCGTTTGCAAGTAGGTTGCTGTAGCGGTTAGGATGTTAGGATGTTTTAGGCTTCTTTCAAGGCTTTTATGTTGACAAGGCTGAATACATGTGGAGGGGAGTGCTGCATTTATCGCCACATATATTAAAAAACAAACTAATATTCGATTCTCAAAATTATAAATTGAATACCTATCCAGTGAACAAATATCCGAATATTCGGGGCCAGCCCTAGGAGCTGGGAAGTGGGGTATAATTGCAGTCAAACAATTGTTAGTTCTAGCCACCCAGACTGATTGGTTGAGAGACATTTTCAATAGCAGCGTTATTAGTTTTCAAAGCCCTCTGTGTCACTGCTTAACTGAAGTCCAACCAATAATATCCAGCTGACAGCATCCTATGTCCACTGATGAAGGACTAGAGAACGACCCACACAAACTGTGTAGCAACAAATGAACTACACTCTCTGATTTTACAAGGTAGACCAACAAGGTAGGTGTGTCTAACAGGGTAGAGTGAGTGGCCTGCTGTATGATCCACTTGTACCAGTGCAGTACACATAACAACCACATCAGTGTCACTACATTTGTACACTCCTGTTTATAATTAAATTGTGTTGATCTTATATCGAACAACTTATTTACATTTAAATATTTATTAGTTTTAGTCTTAAGAAGGGACAGTGAGATTAATCATTATTAATCACAGCAAATTGTGATTAATCATAAAAAAAAAAAAAAAAAAAACCTATGCCATAAAAAGAAAATAAATGTGATTAAAAAGCTGTGCTAATATTCTTTTTACCACCTGTTTGTATGTTTTAATGATCCTTGGAGACTTGGGCAGAAGTAATAGCATTCTTTTCAATCAGCGCTGGGAATAAAGCAAAACGAAGAGCAGCCTGGGCCACGGGGGCATTTCCTTTAAAGTCACAGACAGGAAGAGCAGCAGGGAAATCATTGGTCCTGATGCCCTCTGTAAAAGGTTCCCAAGGGCAACACCTAAGCAGTGAGCTCATTAATAGCTCTGTCCCCAGTTTAATTAAAATAGAATAAAGGGCTATTTTAATTGAACTATGGTTTAGAGGGATTAAAGTCTCTATGACTGTGTGGACTAAACTGTCCAAAGCCACCTACTGCTAAAGCTTTCAGTGGTTCCTTTTATGAATCTCAGAGGTTCTTTTTGTCTCTGGTTACTACATTGTTCATTCATGGTCTTATCCAGTTCAGGGTTGTGGTGGGTGGGGAGCCTACCCAGAAACATTGGGCGCAAGGCAGGAACACATCCTGGAGGGGGCGCCAGTTCTTCGCAGTGCGACACACTCACATCTATGGACACTTTTGAGTTACCAGCTCACCTACCAACGTGTGTTTTTTGGACTCTGAGTGGAAACCAAAGCCCCCAAAGAAAACACACATGGACACAGGGAGAACACACCAAACTCCTCACAGACAGTCACCTGGAGCAGGACTTGAACCCATGACCTCCAGGTCCCTGGAGTTGTGTGACTGCGACACTACCTGCTGTGCCACGGTGTCTTACTACATTGTGATAAATCATAAATTCCTTATTAAAATGTGCACTTTATGTGTAATGTAATGCTGTTTGGTCTTACTCTATGGCCCTCGATGTGATTTTATTCCAGCATACACAAATTGTACAAAAGCTTGTATTAAAATTTGGAGGAGTTTAAAGGTACACTAGGTAAGAATTAGTATTTTTCTCCTGGGTTCCCCCCTGCAGTTGCCAAGTGTAATTCACTTTTACAGCATTCTCATTAACAGGACCTGCCCACCAAATTTAGCGCAGTTTCTGTGCTCCAGTCTGTTCTGTGCCAGTTTAGCAATGACACAGGCTCTATTCTCTATTACAGGTCAGGGAAGAATCAATTATGTTCAAGTTGTAAATCTGATGTATATTTGTAGCACCTGATTTACAGCTTAATTCATTGAGATCTTGTCGGTGTCCAATTAAAACATGCATTCCCCATTCAGCTGTGATTCGTATCATGTGAGATGGTCATGATAAATAGATTAATAGAAATGCTCAAATTACTTGGTATAAAATCTTTTCACATTCACTTCCATTTGAAAGTTAAGGTATTTTCTTCTGTAAGTTATTTTTTCAGAGATAGCAGTTTTGGTAGATTTCTCCTTTTTAAGAAGGTGATGGACAAGCCCTCCCCGGGGTCCTCAAACTCTGCTGCTCCTGTAAAAGACATGCCAGTGGAATTGAGAAGATCCTGCAAGTATTCTTTCCACAGCTCAGTGACTTCCCCAGTCACGGTCAACAACTCCCACCATATACGATGTTAGTGGAAAACTGCTTTCCTCTCCAGAGCCGACTGACGGTTTGCCAGAATCTTCTTGGAGCCAACCTGAAAGTCATTTTACATGTCCTCGCCGAACTTCTCCCACACATGAAATTTGAATGAGGGTGGGTCTGGGCTTGCAATAACGCTGAACAGGTCTAACAATGGCAGTGTCCCAAACAGCTTGATATCAAGACAGAAAAATAGTACTACAGATAGTTTTCGGATAAGCTTAAGAAGCTGGCTGAGTATGATTAACTTAGGGCTAAAAAAAACAGCTCTATGCCCTTCCTGCAACTTCTATTTTAGAGTAAGAGTCCCCTCAGAAAGAGGCCAAAATCAATGCATTTTTACTGAAAATACATATATGTATATTCAGGGTTTTTTTTATTTATTTTATTTTATAAATGATACATGTGGATATGGCACATTTAATATAGTTAAACCTTCACTGACACATTGGGGGTACTCACTGTTACTGACACAGGTCTTTGAAAACTCACCAGATTTGTTTCTAGTATGCAAACAGAATGGAGCGCTAGAAAATGTTGAAGAAATCCTCCTCTGGAATTGATAAATATTGTTTTTTGAATGTAGAAAGTAACTTGTTTTCATTTTTTTTGTTTATTTTGTCTTTTGAAAAAAGTATGTCATACCTAGTTTTAAGTTTAATCTAAGACAAAATATATCACATCGTAGATACTATCAAATGGACACACATTAGAATGTGAATGTGTTATAAATCAAACCCAAGCATTCTTTGTTCTAAGGACAACCAAATTTGACTCATGTCAACCGTATTCGTTTGCTAGGGCTGTATTTTATTGTGTATTTTATTGCTTGGGCTGTGTGTTTCAGGTGCAGCTGTCAGCCTATCTCCTCAGAGGCTTCCTCCCTCCTGATTGCTCCTCCTACCATCTAGAGCCTTTATCCCCAAATGAGGCCAATTCCACCTCCAGATTTCCAGAATCACCCTTGTTCTATCAGATTAGGGTTCTAAACAAACACCTAAGCTGCTGACTTGTGGCTGTTGTCTCGTTTGTTTCTTAATGTGTTTTGACATTTGCTCCTGATAATGTCTATGGCATATTGACCCATTTTGATTTGTTTGCTGGTGTAAATATCTAACGTATATATTAGTAAATATTAAAAAAATTTAGGGGTGGCACGGTGGCGCAGCAGGTAGTGTTGCAGTCACACAGCTCCAGGGGCCTGGAGGTTATGGGTTCGATTCTTGCTCTGGGTGACTGCCAGTGAGGAGTTTGGTGTGTTCTCCCTGTGTCTGCGTGGGTTTCCTCCAGAACCTCCAGGGTGTATTCCCGCCTTGCGCCCAATGACTCCACCCACTGCGACCCTGAATTGGATAAGAGCGTACAGAGAATGAATAAAAAATAAATTAATTTAATTTAGTATTTAAAAATAAAATAATTTAGTATTTAGGAAGTAATGTTTAATGCCATTGTATTTGTAGTCCTTTTTCATATGTTAATTATCAGCTAAGGAGGTTCTTTACTTTAGTTTAGTTTATTTGGCTAGGTAAGGTTCTTTTATTTATGGCTTATGTTTTTTATAACAATAAATAAAAGTTGGGTGGAATAGTGGGGCAGCAGGTAGTGTCGCAGTCACACAGCTCCAGGGACCTAGAGGTTGTGGGTTCAAGTCCTGCTACGGGTTACTGTCTGTGAGGAGTTGGTGTGTTCTCTCCGTGTCCACATGGGTTTCCTCCGGGTGCTCCAGTTTCCTCTCACGGTCCAAAAACACACATTAGTAGGTGGATTGGTGACTCCAAAGTGTGTGAGTGTGTATCACCCTGTGTGATATTATTAAAAATTATTTATACAGCACTTTTCACAGACACAAGCCACAAAGTGCTTTACAAAGACATGACACAATATGAAATACAATAAATAAATAAATAAATAACATTGCTGCCTTGTCCAATTATCCAAATGCCTGCCTAATTAAGAACAGACTGAAGTCTTGATTGTAGCTCCTGAAAAGGTTTCCCCAATGATTAAACAAAATCTTGGGCTTCTTTCTCCTCCTGTCCACACTAGCCTGTGTAATTTGGGTGTTATATTTGATCAGTCTTTATTGTTTGACGCACGTTAAGCAGCTGGAGAGATCTTGTTTTTTCCACTTGAAAAATAAGTAAATTGAGATCTGTAGTTTTAAATGCAGAAATAGAGATGATTATACATGTATTTATTTAATCTCGTATTGATTATTGTAATGGTCTTTTCTCTTCACTTAGTATGTGTGCTCGTGACTGGCAGGTGGTTGAGAATGCGGCAGCAAGATTAGTTACTAAATCAAACGGACGATCTCATGTAACCCCTTTGTTAATATCTTTACACTAGCAACCTGTTAAGTATAGGATTCAGTTTAAAATTCTTACACTTACTTACAGAACTTTACATGGTCAGGCTCCGCTGTATGTGGTTGATCTGCTTCACTCGTTACTTATCAGAATGTTCTCTTAGGCCGAGTAATTTAAATTTATTGTCTGTTCCACGTTCTCGCTTAAAGACTCCTGGAGATCGAACATTTGAGTTTATTGCTCCTAAGTTGTGGAACACATTGTCCCCTTTTTTTAATATCGGTTGATTCTGTGGACTTTTAAAAATAAATTAAATACCTACCTTTTTAAGCTGCAAAAAATTATTTGATGTCCATTCTGTGATAGCTTTAAGCCTACATAAATTATGCACCTCACAAGATTTAAATGAGAAATAAAGCTGAATATCATCAGTATATAAATGATAAGCAACATTAAAGATATTTATAATCTGCCCCAAAGACAACATATATACAAACTAAACAAAAATGGTCCCAAAACAGAACCCTGCGGAACCCCACAGGATAATGGTGTAGACTCAGACACAAAATCAGCAACAGTGAAACTTCTCTCAGTGAGATAAGATGTAAACCAATCCAGTGCTATGCCAGATATGCCCACCCAGTCACGTAACATATTTATCAGTATATGATCGACTACCATATCAAGCGCAGAGCTAAGGTCAAGTAATACTAACACTGAATAATCATTTGCAATAATTACAGCCATCATTAACAAATTATTAGAGACCCTCAGGAGAGAGATCTCTGTAGAGTGCCACTTACGAAACCCAGACTGAAATTTATCATAAATATTGTATTTCTATAAAGCAGCAGTGAGTTGATTGGCCAACACCTTCTCTAAAATTTAAACTTCTCATATCATAAAAAGGGTATGATATCATGCAAAAGGACACAAATGCACACTACTGTTCAAAGGTTTTAAAAAAACTGTGAAATGTTCTTGTTTATAATGAAAACATGAGATTAGGAAATATAACAAATAAACAGGGTATGCAGACATTGTCAGAGTAATAAATATTGAAGTTTAATGGAAAAGATTACTGTGTACTTCAAATATTGCCTTTACCAAAAAGCCACTTTTTGCAGCAATTACAGCCTGGCTGACCCTAGGCATTCTAGCTGTCAATTTTTCGAGGTAATCTGATGAGATTCTTCCACATTCTTCCCGGAGCATCTCCCAAAACATGGATTAACTTGATGCAGTCTTCCTCTGTACCAAACGGTCAAGCTGCTCCCACAACAGCTCAGTAGGGTTCAGATCCAGGTATGGCATGGCTTCGAAAAATCTTGTGGTAGCCTTCCTTCTTTAAAGTCTCTTTAACACTATATAAATCTCCTATTTTACCACCTCCAGAGCATCCACCATGCTTGACAAATGGCATTAAGCATTGGACTTGCATCTTTTTATTGTTTCTGTGCCTCATAAATGTTCTTCTGTTCGATCCAAAGTCCTGAAACTTGAACTCATCTATACACAACACCTTCTTTCCAGTGTCTTTTCTCTAGAACCCATCGTAGTCTTCTCTTTTTATTGGCCAGTCTGAGGTATGACTTTTTCTTCGCAATTCTGCCATGAGGTACAGCATCCTAAAGTCGCTTCTTCACTGTTGATGCTGACACTGGGGCTTGACGGGTTCCATTTAGTGCAGCTGTCAGTTGTTGACCAGTGAGGCATCTTTGTCTCAAACTGCACACTTTAAGGTATTTATCTTCTTGCACAGTTGTGCATCAGTGCCTCCCACTCCTTTTTCTGTCCTTATTAGAGGCAATTTTTGCTACTCTGTGAAGGTAGTAGTTAACAGCATGGTAAGATGTTTTCAGTTTCTTTGCAATATCTCGCATTGAGTACCATCTTAACACAATACACTGACGGGTCTCTAAAGAAAGCTTCTGTCTGGTAATTTTGAGCCTGTAAGCAAGCCAATAACTGCTGATGCTTCAGATACTAAACTAACCTAGACTGTCATGCTCTCATTTAAGGTCCCTTATTAGTATACTGTTTTAGCAGCTGTACGAAATAGTAAAAGTATTTCCTAACAACTAATTAGTCTAATAACATTCTTAATTAGAACTGGCAGCCATACCAGGATATTGAGACAGCGGACTGAGACTTGCTGATAATAGGACTATATGCAAAACAGGCCTCTATGCAAAAATAGATCTTAATACAAACATTTTGTAAAAATGATCTAATACATTTAAATTAATTGTGTAATGGACAAAACTGTTTGTGAATTGCATGAAAATGTGTTTTCCTTTGGAAAAGAGGGAAATAGTAAATTTGCAAGCACAAAATGACACTCAATGGGGAAACAGTGTCCTGCTAAACGTCAACATTTTCCATATATAAAACTGTCAATAAACCCCTGTGAACAGAGGCTTTTGCTTCAGAGTTGTATATAATAGGGAAATGAGACATGAGCTTCATAAATGATGCTACAGGACAACATCTGACTGACCAAACTAAGTTATTTATTAGAAAGACAGTCCAGGGAGCAGCGCTCCCACAGAACTCTACCATTGGTTAGAATGTTACATGCCAAATATACAGTCCTATACATAAAAGTGCGGTGTCACAATTAATAAGCAGTACATTTATTTGATCATTCTTTCTGATTAATTATGCATTCACTGTCTTGTCCTATGTAACACACTGGGTCTGAAAAACTAACGCAACATCACAGATGATGCTGGCTTGAAGTTCCTCTAAAACAGCTTTTAAAGGCACTTTCACAAGTCCATACAACAGATTTACATGGACACACTGACAGAACAGCAATCAGGGGAAGATTCTGCTACTGTGCACAGCTGTGTAGGGCTAAATATTTTTCCAGGTCCATATGAAGCCCTGACACAAATAATCAATCTAATAAAGCATTTTTTTTGTCTTCAGTACACCTACTTAAAAAAAAAAAAGAAAAAAAAAAGTATATTAAAATGTTACAATTCAACAGTTAGTCATTTAAAAGGCAAAATAATTGTTTAATATACATTATGAAAGTTATTACTTTTATTTTCCTTGAAGTCTAGCTCATAACATTGCATCAGTAACAGACTTTTTTACTTGAATATAAACCTAAATTTCTATATGGGCATGTTTTTTGGTTATCAGTCAAACACAAACACGCACACACACACCATTCAGACCCATATAAGCTCAACCTATGCTTTTTATCTCATTTGTTTATTTTTAACTGCATAAATAGTTTGAAAAAGGCCATAAATATTATTTATAGAATGTACGGCAAATTATGTGCAAAGGAAACACATTTCTAATTACAAATGGCTGCTTTGATTTATCTAACCACTTTGATACGATTAATGGTTTGGTAATATTTTTATCTGATTTAGATATACCTGGAAACAATTAAATTATCAAAAGGGCACTACAAATTATAGTGTGCCTCATATTTGAAAAATATTTCCCCAAATACAATGCATAAGTGAATTTACAAAATGCCATGAGAGTTATTAACAGCCATTGCAGTTCAACACATTAGGCAGTTGGTCACATGAACCCGATTAGTTCCTAAAGCAGACACACAGCTAGTAGCATGTTGAAAACATGTAAATTTTACAGTAACAGTCAGTGAGTCCATGGCTATTGGCATCATTCCTTTGTTTGGTGAAACTACAGAAATATTGCCTTGAGATTTCAAGATTTAAAAAACTATTTGCATATGACATCTAAGAAAAAAAAAAAGTGTTGGAATCGACACTCTACAGTTAAGAGGTTTTAAGTGAGAGAATGTGATTTACGCATTTTGAATAGTGAAATTTGTACCATCTCTAAGAGCAGTGCATGGAGTTATTTATTAAAGCTTGTCGCATCTAACCTCAAACTGTTCCTAACCATTATTTAATAGGAATTGTAGATTTATGTGTTTCTAACCAGAAAATAGTTCAGGATTGGTGTGATTGTGGTTAAAAGCTTTTGAAAAAGCAAAGCATTTTAGCTCTTGTTATTTTTTTTCTCTAATTATATAATCTAAGTCTTTGCAATAAGGACTGTACATAATAAAGTAAGAAACATCTATTTTATTAGGCAAATAATGGTTATTTAAACTTCATGGATGGTAACTGCACATATACATAATATTACTATGATTACTATCAAAAATATAATATTCCAAAGTAAAGCCCTGCACACACCATTACACTTTGGCCCAAAAAAGCCAACTGCCTTTCAGAATGAAGAAATAGCAGCCTTTTTAAAACACTGTCAGAGACAGGGATAGCTTTTCATGTGGCAGTGCTGCTCTATTACTAGTAAACCACATTCACTGCTTATTAACTCATCAGCTGCAGGCTCAGGTCCATTCCTAACATAGAAAGTACATATCCCATAATCCAAAGGCTGTAAACAGAGAAACAACAGACCCTGCTTTGTTTCTGTATTATTCACATTTAGCAGTCCTCTAGTGGATAAAAACTAACTACCAAAATTGGGTTATCCTAACCACACAGGAAGCCTTTGTGATTTGTTGCTTTCTTTAAATCATTTTTTCTTAACCTACTCACACACAGAATTACAGGAGACCTTAACATGTTCTATGTACATGCAAAATGCTCTCAGGTGCAGATCACCAGAACTGCTTCCTACATACAGCACCTGATTTATATCAGAATTAAGAATGCCTCTGTTTATTGTTGTAGACTGAACAGCAGGACAGATCACATCTAGAATGTTGAGAAAAATTACAACCCTTCAACCAGGTAAATATGTATCTATAGTCAAGTTTAATTCTCCATTTGTCCATGCTCAGGCACAGCTGTCCTTGTTACAGTTTATAATCGACCAGTACTTTATCTATAGCACATGGATAATACCTTACACTACTATGTAAACAACTCGCTCCCTGTATTGTTTTCAGCTGGAATTCTTAGCTCCTGGGTGAGATGAGTCCTCTGGCTCATACCGATTACTGCTAGGAGAGAGTCAAATCTGGAGCACAATCTGATATTTCAGGACTTGGATCAGTCATCCTGCAGAATATGCAAGGAATATTACAGAGTTGAATAACCATAAATGAAAGCCAAAAGATGTTCAGTGGCATTAAAGCCCACTGAAGTACTGCTCCCACTGCATTTCCTCATTTCCCGTTGCTCACATGGTGCAGGATTTGTCCAGGGGATCGTGGGGTGGAGGTGCTGGCTTCTGGGCCGAGCCAGTTTTGGGGAGCATAACCATGGGTTTTGGCCGGAGAGCAGGAGGCTTGAGCTGAACTCCCATGCGTGGGGTGGAGGTGGGCTTAAAGGTGCTCATAGTGTCACTGGAGGAGCTGGTGGAGCGGCGCATGGGCAGGTCCGCAGCTGGCGGACGCAACAGCAGAGCAGGCAGCTGGCTCAGAGACTCGCTGGAGCTGGCCGGCGTGGGAGCATTCTTCACCTGCTCCAGGGTGTCCAGCACAACATCAGGAGCGTGCTTTGCTGAGCTTTGCCTCTCCAGCTCCCGAAGTTCATTCAGAGCTGTGTTCATAGTCTCCTCGATATCCTACGGAGAGATGATTACATCCAGTCAGAAAACTTACTAGTGTATTGGATGACATACACTGTATTTGACACTGGAACATATAAAACTGCACAAACATTTATTAATTAGTTAATTAATTAGTTGGGCAATATGGCAATAATTGTTTTTAGATTTTTTTTTTAATGTAGAATATTGAAATATACAATATATTTAGCATCTATTACATAGTATTTTTGGTAACTACAAAGAAAAGAGGAAAAATAGGTATAAATGCATATTTAAGTATCATTAATATACGAGTTGTTTACAAGTTATAGAGACAAACCATGTCTTTGAGGTGTGTCGGGTTCAGTCTGGTATTTAAAAGAGAAACAGACTCTCATGATGTGAATTTGTACAGTGATGTTGATTTACTGAATGTGTATATTATATGCTCAAGTTTAAAATGATGATTACCATTTAAATTGGGTCACATTTCTGGTTTTGTGCATCTTGTTCTCTTTTAAGCATTTTTGTCCTGTTGGCACATTTTTTTTTTTTTTTTTATTGTTAACCTGTTACTTCTCATCCTACATACATCTGGATAAGCTGAAGTATCACTATAATAATGCTATAATAATGTAACTGTAATTTTAAGGTAATATATTACCTAGTGTTGCTTTAACAGACAATTGGACAAAGAATTTATTCTATTTGTTAAATGTAAAATACACACATATAAACGTATAATAGTATCTTTAGTTTTAATCTTTAATAGTTACAATTTTTCAAGTGGAATCTTTGCACATTCTTGCTGTATACAAGACTTGAGCTGCGCAACTCTCTGTGGTAACCGTTGTCTGATTCTCCTCTTCATGATGCGCCATACATTTTCAAAAGGAAACAGATCTGACTGTAGGCAAGTCACTCAAGTACATGTAATATATGTCTATAAAGCCACACTGTTGTAAACTGTGTGTTGTAAAAAGGGCTGACATTGTCCTGCTAAAACAGATATGATGTATCTGGGATAAGACAGTCTTGATGGCAGCATACGTCCCTCCAAAACAAAAATATAAGCCTCTGTGTCAATGGTAGCTTTACATATACACAGATTTCCTTTTTAATTTTTCATGAAACATTTTGCCATAAGGTAATGAGCAATTACCTATTTTCACTTGTAAAGATGAAGCATTTGGCGAATGCTCATTCTATACCCTTTCTAGTCCCCTGCTTTGACTGAGTGTGTTGCAGGCAACAGATTCTAAATTTGTTTATGTTTACAAAACCCAATCAGGTTTGTTAGAGAAAACTTTTGTCCTTTTATCGGTTACATACAAAGAGTTTAGAAGAATTTACAAATCACATAATTAATTGCATTTTAAAAAATGCATGAAAAGTTAGATGTTTAGTAGTTTTTCTAACCCCAGGACAGTTCTCATTTATTTGCCTGGCTTTCTTCAACTGTCCTGAAGAACAGCTAAGAACACTGGAAAGCAACCATCAATCAAACATTTGTGATCAGGTGATTATGTAATATTTATATGAACCCCAGAGATGCATAAAATGATACAATTCATGAGGTCATACCACTAGTTGCAATCTTACCATGCACAATAAAACATTACTTAAATAAAGTAATAATATTAGTAAATAACAAGGATTAGAGACAGAGAGAGAGAGAGAGAGAGAGGGAGAGAAAACGGCAATGATGGGCAAAGAGACGAAAAATACTTTATACCCATCATGCTTGTCAGCCTGCAGACTACCACAAATCAGACTGCAATATAATGATTCCACATTTCCTCAGACTGCTCTAATACATAGAGATGTCAGGAAAAAAAAATGTGAAGAGCTCCCAGCTGACAGTCAAGTAATGGATTCAGCGAATGTCCTCTGTGTGAACTCAAATGTTGTCATTAGCGTACTGCACAGCCTTCTACTGAAGCTCAGCATCATCAGCACAATCACTCTTTCTTATTACTGATATGCTAATAAGAGCCCAGCAAGAATCTGAGCTAATTATACAGTATTACTCGACAAACTCCAGGCCCCATATTGCCTGTCTCGCAGTGGCTGCTCCACATGTGCATTTGCAGCACACACACAAGATTGTATATATTTTTGCTATCAAAGGAAATGCACAAGTAACTATCCCAATCCACAGTAGATCTGATTGTGTTAAATGCTATGTGGATTAAGAGCCAGTAGCACAAGATGTTTCAAGACTCACAATCATCCCATGAAAAACCTGATCTAATGGTTAACTGAAATTTTGTAAACATATAACAGCTGTTACTGTAAGAACCAGAAAATAACTTTGAGAAACTGGAATTTCAGCCAGCCAGGCATTTCAGACAGCTAGAATTTCTTACATCATGAACATAAGAAACCAATACCATCAACTTAGGAGACAGGGCTAATGTGATTAGATAATGTCTTTGATGGATAATGTAATCTGTAACTGAGTAGAAACCATGCTGATACAACCTGCCGTTTTGTACGTGTGCATAACCATCTGTGATGCCTAGAACATATCCCATAAGTGGCTGGGGTTTGTATTGTGTATTTATGTGAGATCTAAATACGCCTGTGTGTCTATGTGTGTGTGTTGGAGCAGTGAATCATTAGTAACAGGAGGCAGTCACTGACTATGTTACAGGGCAGGGCCTGCAGAGCATGGTGTGAGTGGCGTCGTCGCTCGCCTCCCGCTGACCTGTGCGATGCTCTCAGGGTCTAGACCCTTGCCGTGAGGCTCTGAGAAGCCTGTGTACTGGCCCGAAGATGTAGAGCGGCGAATTGGGGGGCTCTCCATCTTTTTCAGGGACTCATGACGGCTGATGTTGGTCAAACTGCCATGGCCCACACGCCGACGTCTCTCAGGGCTGTCCATGGGCACAGGACCTCGGCTACGCAGCAGCTCTCGTGGACTGTAGTGACCCAGCACGGGGGATCCCAGGTCCGGGTTACCATGGCTACTGTGGCTTCCATGGCTACCGTGGCTACCATGGCTGCCATGACTCTGGGAGGGGTGGACCATGCAGTGGGCATCACTGGGTCGTGCCGGGGGTCTACGGGTTGGGGGGTCACTCCGCTTCCTGTGACGGCTGAGAGAGCAGGAGGAAAATTTGAAGAATAACATTAACTTCACTGAACTGAACTGACCCATACAAATTCATGAGTTGGTAAGTTATAAAGATTTAAAATTAATCAAACTGTAGAAGAATGGCCAGTGCAAGTTCCTAAGCAAGCTACATTATAATCTCTTACCTTTCAAATATAGCTCTTTGTATATAATTAAAAACAGTCTGGCCTTCAACATATGTTTCTCTTTAGCTCACGCAGTGAGAATTGTTCATGTTTTCATCATCATTCTGACATTTTAGCAGCAAAACTAGATTTCAACAGCAAACTGTTAACAGGTTAATCTGCTAAAAATATTCACTAGTATAAGTCACTAGTCTAGTTGCAGTTTAAATGTTAAATATACAACAGATACAGAGGTGAACCTAGCAATACTGACTATATACACTACTACATAAAGTCAAATAGGAAGGTTTGGATATCTCATGGATATACATTCATTCATTGTCTGTAAGCGCTTATCCAGTTCAGGGTCACTGTGGGTCCGGAGCCTACCCAGAATCACTGGGCGCAAGGTGGGAACACCCTGGAGGGGGTGCCAGTCCTTCACAGGGCGACACTCACTCACACACTCACTCCCATGGACATTATAGAGTCGCCAATCTACCTAACAACATGTGTTTTTCGGAAACCCACGCGGACACGGGGCGAACACACCAAGCTCCTCACAGACGGTGACCAGAAGCAGGGCTCAAACCCACAACCCCAGGATCCTGGAGCTGTTACAGTGACGCTACCTGTTGCACCACCGTGCTGCCCTCTCAATATACATGCATTTCCACATTTGACCACAACTACATATCTCTGCAGGCCAGAGACCAGCAAGTGGGTGGGAAATACGGGCCGGAGAGCAGCATGTGGGAGCATACACAGGAAGTAAGCAGATACCAGCAATTGGGAGGCTATGATTAGGGTCGTGGATAGGTTTAGAGTTAGGTTGCCCCTTCCACTTGGAGGTGCCTCCGGCCTGCAGAGATACCCCTCTCCATTTGACGGCAGCAATGTGTAGTGTGTTATTTGACCAGTAGAGTGTGCTCTACACTACAGTAAAACACTCCTTTGGCACTGTTTTGGAAAAGGAGAAACTTTTTCTTTTATTATTTTATTTTGCTCCAGTGTCCACTAGACGAAGATGGGTCACCATTTTGAATCCTGGATCCTTTCTAGGATCCTCATCTTATTCTGAGTCTTTCTTTGCCAGCGTCACCTCAACTTTCTCATTTGGGGCTAGGGCAATGAATTCTGTAAAGCTGGTTTGTGACAACAGCTGTAAAAAAGTGCTTTATGGAAAAAAATAGAAATGAATTAAATTGCTACTTTGCAATGGACTGGTGCCCTATCCAGGTTGTGCTCCTGCCTTGCACACAACTGTTCTGGATAGGCTATGGCCGCACACTAACCAGGATCAAGCTCATACAGAAGATGCATAAATGAATTACTTTGATTTCACTATGAGTGTTAAATTAAGCTGGTGGTTTATAAAGTGACCCCACACGTAAAGAAGCAACCATTACACTGACATGTGTCAGCATTATGGGGGATTGGGGTGGGGCAGGGTGTGACATGAATTGTGCATAAACTGATTCATTTAGAGACTAAAAAGCAATTTAATTCTTTATCTCATGAGGTGAAAAACAACAATAACAGCTTCAAATCAAATCAATGAAACATACTATAACAACTATAAAACTGTGATCTACATACAGCAGAAACATATGAATATTGTAATGCAATGCTTAAGTGGTGTTCTAAGTTCTGTTACTAAACTAAAATATAACTAACTATACCACGTCTAACAAATAAGCTTCTTCTCTACAAGGAACAGCTTTGACAGATCTTTTTAGGAGATCACCAGAAAATCATATTTTAAGACTTGAATACTTATTTTAGCATTCTGTTTACTGCAATTTATTGCATCAAACAAAAAGCTCTCGCTTTCCTGAAGGTAGTATGTTTTTAACCGTACTCATGGAAGGAGAAGGATGTCTAAATAAAGACAAATGCAATGAATGATTTAGGAGTGTGGAGACACTACTGCATGTCACAGATGGGAGAGAGAGGCACACTGTAGGTTAGAAGACGAAATGAAAGCCATGTGTGAGAGGTTTCTGTAAACATAATCATTTGAAAGAATAAACACTAACAAGAAGTGCATATAAATAACGTGGTAAATATGCACCCAGCTGAGTTATAGTCAAATGTACAGGAAGAATCATGTTCTCACCGTGAGTCATGAGCTTGCTGCCATTCAATTTACCCTTATTATGTTCGATTCCTGACATGTCATGACTGATAGCAATCAGTTAATGGTGAATTAAATGGAAGATGGAAGTGAGATGAGAGTATGCACATGCTGAGCCACCTCTACCATTTGTGTGTTTTTGATATTTGACACAATGAACTAAGATTATAATATTAACATTGTAATCAGTAAAGGCATTATTGGAAGGGTTGAAAAATACTAAATCATATGTAATTTAATAAATGAACATGTATCCTAGTATATAATATTTGTACTTTACTCAAAATTTTAAATGAGTACCTTTGCTTATTTTCCAGAAGTAAAAGCATTTTTTTTAATTTCTCATATTTAATATACTTGAAAAATTATTGCACACTGTAAAAGTCAGATAATTGTATGATGTCACTACATGTCTATGCGTAACAGCTTTCATACAAGTAACTACTGCCTATTAGTCACAGAAATTACTTTAACATAAAAACCAGATTCATGTCTTTTGTCTGTTTTATATTGTACACACTGGAGTATGCTAACATACAAATCATTTTTACTTTAACTTAATTTGACCAAGATTTAAATACCACCAATGCTTACAGTTAAGTCTGCAAGAACATATTTGTTTAAAGAAAATTTTAAATAGTGCAGGCTAAGTCTGAACTATGACTAAGGGATATGTTGGAAGATGTATGTTTATTGGTAAAATAACAATGCCATACTGTGACTTTATGCTAAAAGCTATACCTTTTGTCACAGGGGGCCACAACTCCATAATGTCTGCCTTTTTGCACACACTGTATATAACATTTCTTCAAAAAGTTTGAATAATTGCTATGAGGATTTGATTACATTCAGCCACAAAAACACTAGTGATTTTATTCCACAGCTTTGCAGTCCACAAGCTGACACTTGGCACTGGGTACTGTAACCATGTGCTCATGTGCAATTACTTCTCATCCTACTGATGATGATTTTCTATGGAGATTGTTCAGGCCGTGTATTCTTGTCTAATATTACACTGTGCTTTCACATGAAGATGAACGGAAATTAATATAATAACTGAGCATTAACGTTGGCTGTGTAATGTTATCTCACCTGCTAATATAAACATCAGGCACTCTATCTGCAGGAGAACCCAAATCTCTGTTGGAGCACTTTTCATCTCCTCCATGCCCACTGCTGGCCTCACTGTCTGCCTTCTGACTCAAAGTGTCCGAGAAGGCATCGTCCCTGAGTCACAAACCACAGGAGAACAAAACCCTGTTTACTCACTATGGTTATTCATACTTGTAACATATGATGTGCTGATTCCAGGCAGATAAAGTAAATGGAACAAAAGTTTGAAATATACAAATAAATGAAAACATTATGTCTCTGAGTTTGTGATTGTAGTGGATAAGGGAAAACTGTTAGCATAACAAGGAATTTGGATGGATGCATTCTTCATGAAAAAAATATATTTTATGCTGTAAACAATGATTATGTTAAAATAAAACTGCATTTAAAATATACAGTAATGTTAATCAAATACAATGTGCAACCCAATGTTTAGATTTTAATGTGAAGTGAAAGAAAGCATTGCAGTCTGCATTACAAAGCCACTGGACTGTGTGTGGATTCAAATTTATTATCTATTACTAAAACACAGCTTAACATATGTCTATATACCACACATAACCAGTATGGTAGCATCAGTGAGATAAATCGTGACTTGCACTTAATTCACCAGATTCTGCTGTCTAATGAGTTTTTCAGTGCACTACATCAGTAATGGCATCGTGTCAGATGTATCTGTTCTTCATATCAGTGTATTCCTGGCTCCATGCTTATGGAGGAAATCCTGTGTGGGAGCTATCCCACAGACTTCCTATCCTTCTAAATGTAGCTCATTACAGGACAGAGTGCCTGACATCATCTGCCTCCAGCCCACCCTAGCCTGGCCTGTAAATTCTCTCAGCCTCACCTCCATTATCTAAGAACACACCCAGCAGCTGAGAGCTATGCCATGAATTATTGATGAACACACACATAAAAATGATGGGATTGCTTTTCCCTGTATCTGACGTTTCTCTGCCCTTTGCCTGGATTACAAGCAATACGGTGATACAGTAAATATAGAGATAATAAGAGTCAATTTTGCTTCTACTCAGTGGAAGAACTGATCTGTTGATTATGGGACAAAGGCTGCTAGGGCAGCAGTTGTCAAGGCAGCGGGATTTGTTTAAGGAAGAGTTAAGAGTGGAGTAAACTGCAGTGTTGTAATTAAAGAGCAGAAGACTAAGCTCTGAATAATCACCGAGAGTTTAACTACGATTAGCACTCACCAAGATTCTATTTCTCCTTGAACGTCATACTTTAAAGCTCAGTTACGGATATAAATATAGAGGACACCAGACAATAATATAGATTCACTGTCTAGACAGAACCCTGAATTTCTCCTCTTTCATTTATGACATGATTTCAAAACTGAACTATGTGGGCGTTAATATCAATGTAATTCTTAAATAGTTGCAAAACAGACTGAAATCATGATATAGACAAATATGTGAAGAATTAGATGTAAAAGATGCCCCAACTCCACTGTCCAGTTATAGGAAAGGACCAGATCTTAAGCACTGAACACTTTTCAGACTTTGAGCAATGGCATGCTCTGTGCCTCATACTCACATATCCTGAACGACGATGTACTGGTGAGGCACCAGGCCGTCAATTCCATTGTGTCTGCCCTCCCACCAGTCTTCTGAAGCCCGCTGGTAAAGCAAGAGAGATGCCCCCTTCTTAAAGGAGAGCTCACGGGCCGAACGGCCCACATAGTCGAATTTGGCAATAGCTTCTATGGGCTCACCCTCTGCATAGAAGATATAGGGCACAGACATAAAAAAATATTTTAATCTACTTTATATTGATGTATTACAGAGGCTCTAACATTTAAACTCTTAAACGCCAAGGCCACCTTTGTAATTTCACACTTCAACTTACACCCACATATTGGTTCCATGATAGTTTATAATGTGTAAGCATCACAGAATAAATATTCATAACATAAATAAATGAAAACAACCTATAACACAAGGTTTCATTTTCTATATAGGGTCGTAGTTAAGAAAGAAACTGAGGGATAGGGTAAGTATAAGGTTAATGTTTGAATGAGGTCTCCTTTGTGGATTTGAAAAATAAAATCAAAAGACTTTGATATAAAGTTGTCTTTAAAGTGATACCATTAACAGAATAAAGAAAATAAAAACAAACTGTAGCATAAGAGCGAATATTTGGAAGCAAATTTTGTACCTAGACTTTTCATCCTGGGAAGAATCTATGGCCTGCATGCATGTGTGCATCCACTGATTTCAGTGGTAGCGACAAACTGCACATAATCCCTGAAGGGGCAACAGGCAGAACCATCCAAGCTCTGGAGCGGATATTTATAGAACCCACGTGGAATAAATCCATACAGTTCATGTCACCAGACACAGGGGGCTGCGCTGCCTTGGTGTAGAACATGGAATGTGAATAGTGGACTGTTAGTAATCCGTGTATGAATAATAGTGTCTGAATGCAGTGATATTTCTAAGTTCAATAACTAGCCTCAGTTCCAGGTTTTGCTGTGGTGACCCTCTTTATGTAAGGACATAACAACGACAGAGGGCTTCAATGCATGTAAAGTAGCAGCAGTCCTGGCAGCACTGACTGTTCCCATCCTGAGCTGTCACATTAGCATCGTGTCCTGGCTGCGATCAGGAGCTCTCAGAGACGACACTTAAACCCAATGCATCACACAGCTCCACAGATAAACAGTAGATCATCAAATCATTTGTGTTTTTCTGCACAACCTACCATATATCTACAGCTGGATCAAGATATGGCGAATAAAGTCACTTATAAGTGAAAAATAATGTTTCTGTAAAACCAAATTTGAATAACACAAACGCAAAAAAATACAGACAAGAAAGCAAAAGCAGAGTCTTAGGTGTACAGCAGTGAAGAAGCACAGCCAATGAGAGCTGGGCAAGTGAAAAGCAGGGCTAAAAATAGCTGCCGCTCCTTTATCTCCCAAACCCCATTAAGTCAGACAGGGGGTCCCTGGGCACTGACTCCACTGCTGCTACATACACACTGCACACCATGGAAACAGGTGTGCAGAAACAAAAACAAGAAGAGGAGCAATTAAATACATAATTGCTCTTATACAGAATCACTGTCATAAAACTTAAGTTCATTATTATATTTAAGACTCCCACAGCATTTTGTGCAAGCCATTTATGATGAATAAAATATATATACATAAACAAGCCTAAAATTACACCAACATAATTTTTCTGACATATAAATATACTTTTAATATGTGAAGATATTTGTTTTTGTTGCAAAAGATTAAAACCCCCCCACTAATATTCATATATACAGCCTTAATTTTACTTTCAACAAGAGCCAGAGTATCTTCAAAACTTAAAATCTGACATGACAGATGTTTTAAGTAGCTTTTATGGACGTCATGGCTTAAAAATAAATACATGTAGGAATGTTATGTGATTAGATTTATTTTTTATGCTGTTCATAATCATGTTTATGAGGCCCCATGTTGGGCCCACTGAATTAATACATCATTGATGCGAACGAGAAGAAGGGCATGCCTTTCTCTTTGTCTCCGTCTCAGGGGTGACAGTTAGATTGCATAGTCAATGGGTCATGTGATGAGCAGGAATTTGGTCTGTCTCAATTAATAGGCCTAATGACAGGCCAGGCACTCTCGTAATGAAGGTGATGGAGGTGGGGGTTCAATGTAGTCCCATGTTCCAGTCTCTGTCTCATCTGTCTGTGTTTTTATCTGGACCTCTGTCTGATGTACACACACATTCATTGAGTGTCCTCAGCTGGCTTCTCCACACAGTACACAAACAAAAACAGAGGCAGTCCTTCAGGTGGAGGTCTGCATGCACACACACATATATACAGAAGGACACAATCATTAATGCTAAACACACACAACAAAGTGCCAGGGGAGCTGAAGCACAGAACATTCTGGAAGAATGGCTGCACCCTCCCTCTAGCCTGGGGTTGCGGACCTTAATTTAACTGATGGGACTTACTGGGAATATGGCTGAGAGATGAATAATTTTTATTTCACAATTTGCAAGAGCGGAACTTTAAATACAAAAGAGCTTGAAGTTTTATTAAAGATTACATCAACAACACTGTCTAAATACTCTTGAGATGTTTAAACAATTTCCACACAGTGCATACTAGCTGCCTGTAGATCAGAAGCAACAAAATATCCATATAATACGTCAACATAATCATAATCTTCCCAATATTAGTTAAATTTCACAATCATCCTGAACCTTGGAGTATTTTGAACTAATATAAGATTATTGCTAATCTTACCTTATTCGTTAGAGACACTTGGCTTTTGTTGTCATACATATCTTATACTTTTACTATCCATTGCTTTGTTGTTTTTGAATCACTTCCCATTTACATTCTCTCTCTCTCTCTCTCTCTCTCTCTCTCTCTCTCTCTCTCTCTCTCAGCAGACACACAGCTCGAGCTTTACTATATTTTGAGGGGGTACTTAATGCACATGGACATAACCCTCTAACTGGTTAGTAATATGGCATTTTTAAGAGAACGTTTTACAGATGAAATAATACTTACATGTTTAACTTTGGCAACGCTGGTCTAGGCATAAGATTCTCTATCTCAAGGCCACTTAAGAATAACTAAAGAAATGTAGAAACATACCTTCCATTTAATTAATGGAAATTTCCATACAGGAGATTCTACATTCCACAGTATAATTCCAAAAGTATGAACAGCTTTAATGAGGGATACAAAGAGCATGACACAGTGATTTCTTCCAGCCATTGATAATGTGTAGTACCTGCTCCACTGCACCCATCACATCCTCCAGTTAAACACACTCTGTCATATGGGCTCACTGGTGATCTAGAGGAGAACCAGTGACTCATGTTATGTAGTGAAACTAATGACACACAGCTTTAACGTTTCCAGCTCTCTCACACTCACTGAGAGCTTCAAACAGGCCGTGCACTGTGAACTGTAACTGTACATCAATGCCAAAGATTGTTGAACTGTGACTTGGGGGCATGGGTGCATTGACCACTATGAAGAAAACAGGTGGGTCAAGTCCAACACTACATCTTAATACAGATTGCACTTGCTAATATTACTACATACGTAATACTACATTGTACTTATTTTATATAAATGCATAAACCAGTTTATTCCAGTTTATTAGTACTCAGTACAAATGAAGGGGACATATTATTCCCCTTGTTTCACAATATACAGATGAGGTCATATTTAAAAAATACACCAAGTTCTCTGCATTTCGTCTGTCTCTTTTGCTCTATTTACCCTCTTCTCACATGCACTCTCACATAATTGCAAGTACAGAGCCGTGACTGGATAGACTTGAGTGTCCACTGCAGTGATTGGGAACACTCAGTGGATGAGACGGGCAAACTCTGTGCTAGTTATTTACATAAGATTCAAGAACAAATCTAAATTATTCATGTTATTCCATGATTTCAGACTTAGGCAGATAACATAAACAGGCTGGCTTTTAGTTTGTGGGTTTGACAGAACTCCGGATCCCCAGATTAATGAGCTAAAACACTAAACCGTTTTTTTTTTCCTTAATATGTTCCCTTTAATTCTATTTATTACATGTTCAGTAAACATGTCGTTTCTTTCCACGAAATGCACTGACTGACTTCATCTAAAATAAAAATGCACAGCTCATGCTTTTTTGTTTTTTCTTCCCTTATTTCTGGGCCCATCCATCTTCCTTACTCTTACCTCTCCACTCAGATGCTGAGATCCCCCCCCCATAAGTGTGCTTTTCCTCTCTAATAGCCGTCTCTGTACATTCCATTTCCCCTGTATGAGCAAATAGCTCTGACTGCTCTGTAGGGGTTGGCATTGCTTAAAATGAATTTCATCTCAGTTAGAACAATAAAATACATGGAGAATGACTAGCATGCAGAGTTATTAAATTTCTCAGACAGACAATGCCCATACAGAGTAACTAACGCTCTCATGACCAAGGCAGATGTGAGACGGTGATCTAAGGTTCAGGATCCAAGTCACTGATCTGCAGCCAACTGTAACTGCCCGATGGGGAAAAGTTCTAGAATGACAATGATCATGGAGTGACAAACTCCATATATTCTTTTGAGGTAGATGATTATCGGTCAGTAATAGCAGTAATCCGCCCCCAGCATCTCATTATGAATGGCGTACTGTTCCACGGTTGGTAGTTTGTGCGTAAATGGATAAGAACTTAAAAGAGGTTGATGAGGCAAAGCAATCAGTAGGGTTCAACTGAGTTTGAGTGCCAGGATGACCACCCTCTACCTCATAATCACCCCACCAAGGCTGAAATACTTAGAACAAAACCATGGCAGCGGAGATTTCAGACTTTTGTAGGCTAGTGATGAATGGTGCCAGTAAGTGATAGCCTACATCTGTGGTAACATGTGGAAAATGCAGCAAATCAGAAGTTTCTGTGGGTCCTGATGACTAGACAAATAAACAGATTCGAATCATGGAGTCTGAATGGATACATATGAATCACAGGGTTTGAATGTGCAGTGAGGGGAACACAGAAGAGAACAATTCGTCTGCATGCTGCTAAGGATCTGTTTATGACTGATGAGTATAAATGACTGGCTTGTATTTTGCATCATCAGAACAAAGCAGGGGTAAATAAAGTCTGGATTCTGTTTCAGTTGCCATGGAAATGGGATTAATTTTTTTGGCAGTGTTTGGAGAATCACTAATTAAACAGATGATTAAGATGGGGTGTTTGGTATGGACACTGGCGCCTGACATGGATCAAGTTTAGAACAACTTGTGTGAACTTCCTGCAATTTTCCCATCAAGGGGTCTACATACACCCTGGCATGAGAATACAAGTTCACAGGAGTCTGGAGTCTTCTATTTTAAAGCAAAAGGGAAATATTTTAATAATTTCATTATTTTTGTTGTGGTATTGTGAAACATTTGAAAAACCTTACAAATGAAATTCTGTGCCGAATGTCCAAATACAATTTTTGATACATTCAGATGTCAGTATACGGTGATCCATCGTTTTTCGCGGGGGATGCGTTCCAAGACCACCCGCGAAAAACGAATTTCCGCGAAGTAGAGGAAAGATATATTTTTATGTATTTAACGAGTATTTGGACTTTTAAAACCCTCTCTGTTACTGTTAAAAACCCACCCTTTACATTAAACAGTCATTCTATAATGTTTTTCAGCTGGAACTACATGTGATATCCTACCAGTTTCTTTAATAGAGTAATTCCTAAGCTGTGACTTAGCGTAAGTAAATCTCACTCAGATGTGGACATGAACAATACATGTACTGTACGTAAGAAATACTTGTAAATGATATATTTTGTCACCTACAGGCCTAGTCTAATACATGTAAATAATAAAAAAAGCCCCCTTGAAAAAACCCACGAAGTAGCGAATCTGCGAAAGATGAACCGCAAAGTAGCGAAAGATTACTGTAAAGAAATTCCCGTGCTCATCTTTAGTTCATGACCTGTATCAAAGTTGTCTTCAGGCTCATTCATGTAAAACACTTGTTTTGATTCCCACTGGGAAATAAATTGGAAGGTAACTGAAATGTATGTAATAGCTTCATCTCTGCTTTTCAAAGAAAAAATTTTGCTTCAGTGTGGAAGTTTGGAAAATTCAAACACCCTTTTGAACTCATAATAAATTCATGGTTAAAACATCAAAGTTTAAGGAACCCAACAGTGACCACACATGATCTGTTTGAAGAGCCTTAAGAAAAAACAAAAGTTGACTTCTTTCTGTTCCCATATGAGTGGAGTTCAGTTTCAGAGGAAAAGACAGGAAACATGACTATTTTATTATCGCCACAGTCATCTCATGAAATTTATGTGATGTTTATGGATCAAAATCTGTTGAAGCTTATCTGTACATGTCCACCTTTCCAATCAATCTTTATTCCCTAGATATCATAAGCTTTATTCATTACTAAACCATAAAAAATATATGTAAATAACCTCTGACATTACTGGTTGCTCTATAATAATGCCTAAATCAAAAACTAGAAACAGTCCTTCAAACTTCAGTATTAATGGGGAAAGACTAAAAGGCTATAGACTGAATTTGCAGTTATGGGTATGTATGATGGTTTTCAAAATCACAAAACAATAAAATTACAAACAGACCTTCTAGACAGGGGAATTGTAATGCTTAAACTGCACATAAAACTTAAAAAAAAAAAAAAAAAAAAAAAAAGAATATATAAGACATCCCTATGAACACCACCACAGAATCTGCTCATGAAGAAAAAATTTATTTTTGCACAATATTTTGTGAGGACACTTGAGCTTGAACAAGTTACTCTGTTTCCCAGTACTTGTGTTTCTCTCCTCTCAGGGGGATTAGAATATGAAAGGATGACCAAAGCTGGCCTGGCCCAAGTTCCTTGTCCCCATTGCCAAGTCATTTCATTAAGAGCAATGAAAAATGGACTTGGCTACAGATGCCAGTAAATGTGAACTGTGGATACTAAAAGTATTCAGACTCTACCACATGCTATCAACAAAAAGTATTAAATTCAACATTGAGCATTTCTCAGCATAAAAAACAAGAATCAACATGAACCCAACCGTAAGCATTCACACTATGTTCCAGAGTTCCAGGGGAGAGCTGGAATTTCTGAGGTGCTTTCCAGCTCGTGATCACAGCAGCATGCTCCCAGAATCTTAATATAGCACTAGAGCTCAAGGGAGCTTTTCAGAGTTTTGTTTCTAAGATGAACACGAACATTAATAATAGTGATGCTCTTTTGCTGATTAGAATAGAAATATGTTGGCTTATATTGGAATGGGGGATCACCACTAATACTGAAAACACACATTTGATGTCTTCCTACATATTATATGAATCTGATATTTGTTTAATATTGTATTTGATTAGAAACTTAAAGCACACTGACCATCCTCGCTGGTGTGAATCTCTGCTCCTCCATCCTGATCCACCTCTTCTAGTACTCCATGTTCACTGTAGGGACTCTCACTGCAGAGGACACAACAGCACTGAAGACTCATGCCAAGACAGAAATGCCAACTACTATGACAAAAACACACCAATTGAACCATACACACTTCATATGAAACTAGCCCAAAAATATCATTCTCTAGTTCTAAGGCTTCATTTATTTCCAATTTTTTATTATATTATTATATTAATTATATTATTATATTATAATATTTTATATTTTATTTCCAATCTGTCATGGCACCAGCACACCAATGTTCTGTAGCTATTACAGTGTGCAATTCATGCACTTGGATGATAACTTTGCATGCATGTGCAGATGACTTAATTCAGTAACAAATTTAAGATCAAATTCAAGTGCAATTTATAAATCAGCATTCTGGTTTAGACTTTAAGATGCCTGAGGTAAGAATAAAGGTCATCAAATCAGCTGTTCATAGGTTTGCCTTCTCATCTAGGTTTTCCTCTGTGTAAACTAATTCTCTCATCCTGCTGCTTAAAGGAGGCTGTTATTAGCATTCTGGAGGCTGCTGTCAGGGTGCTGTCAGAGACGCAGTGTTGGCAAACAGACACACACACACACTCCACGTATCCAAACATCACTGCCACACAGTGACAATTTGAACTCAGCAATACAAGCCACATAGCATGACATCAGAGAAAAGATCCCAAATTGGTGTACCACATTTCTGCAAATCTATATATGTGTATAAGGAATAACTGACATCTGCCTTCTGACAGATTTGTTTAGTCTGACTACACATATGGTCACATGGTCACAGACAGAGAACAAAGGCAAAAAGAGACTGCAAAACCAGACTCAGAAAGAGAGAGAAGAGATGGTGGAATTTTTTGTCATCTTAGAGAAAACACTCTGTTCCCCAGAAATTCATCTTCAAGCTAAAGCAAATCTCCTTCTTGCGCGCGCTGTCTCACACACACACACACACAGCTGTATGACCTGGCAGATGATGTTCATTCTTCTCCTCCATTTCTCTTTCAGGAGCACAGAGGAATTACCATCTCTTTTTTGGCTAGCTTTCCTCACCTTAATGACTGTAATTTCCATGACGGTTTGGGTCTGTCTCACCTCAGCTCAGCCAGACGTTTGAACCATTCACAACAAAAACTCTCCTGTCCAGTCAAAAATCTCTCACTACAGACTCCTCATCATTTAATCTAATTATCCATATACTGACACCAGAGCCGGAACAGACCCTGCTGAGCCACATCCCCACATTCACACAAAACTTAAATTCACATTACCCTGAGATACATTCAACATCTGCTAAATATTTAAAATCTGGAATACAATTCATAGACATTATAACTATAATTACTACAGCAACACATAGATGACAATCAAAAGTCTTTTAAATCTGGAAAGTCTCGTTTTGCATGCAACATAGTGATCATTCTAAATTACAATTGCCTATATATTTTATATTTATAACTGTAGTTGTGAAATGCGACTGTGTTGAGATGCTACTGAGCAAAAATGAGTGAAATGAATGTGTGAGAGCAATGCAAATCTCTCCACAAAGACAACCAGTGTACAAAATTAGCTTTCTTTCTACAAAAAATAGTACAACTTTCAAATAAGGTTTAGAAATGTGCAGTAGTATGCTGACATGTTTAAATGAAAATTCTTCAATCAAATTTAATTTCATGACTGTGAAAAGGGGTAAATGAATTTGTTCATAAGCAATAATAAATTATTATTATCTTGAAGCTAAATATGATGTAGTTATATGCTGTGTGTAACTAATTTTCTTCATCCTATCCCTAACTCTGAGCGGTGGCAAATTACTGTGAAAAAATATGCTATTACTTAAAGCGTATTACTTATGTACTTAAAGCTGTAGCACAAATGATCAAGGGAATAGGCTCATACTCAGATCTTTTAAGCACATATTTTCAGTCAGGAGAATTTAGGTGGTCCAAGCCCTGCTTCCCGGCAACTCTGTGCTCTAATCTCTCACTTGTCCGGACAAAACTGTGCTAACACATCAGTAATTACCCAACCCAATCCTGCTTTATCTCATAAGGCATGTCTCTCACCAGTAGTCTCCTCCAGCCATGCATTTTTCATACACAGGGCCGTCCAGCTCTTTGGAGTCAGGGAAGATGGTCTCATGGTGGATGATGATGGTTTTGATGACCTCATTGACATGAGCCTGGCACGACACCTGGTCCTGTATGTCCGGAGTGGGCATGAGGGTGGGGCCAAAGCAGATGGCCAAGTTGTAGGGGTCCATCATATTCTCATCACTGTACTGGGACAGACTGCAAGAACACAGCAAGAAAAAGACCCCATGATGTACACATACTACAGTCCCAGAGAGTTTGAAATGAGTCATCAGACCACATAAGGGTTCCAATATTCCAATGTGCAATTCATTTCTTATGAGATAATCAGTGTTACAGGTTTCATGTGTCAGTGGTCCTACTGATATGGTTCACCATTTTATGCATAAATATATGTTCAAACTTACTGGTTCAGGAATGCAAACAGGTAGCGCATGACAATGAGAACAGATCTGGGAACTGTCAGGAGGATCTTTCGAATGTACAGCGCTCTCTCATATAAGTTATCTATTCCTGAGAGAGAGAGAGAGAGAGAGAGAGAGAGAGAGAGAGAGAGAGAGAGAGAGAGAGAGAGAGAGAGAGAATGTAAATGGGAAGTGATTCAAAAACAACAAAGCAATGGATAGTAAAAGTATAAGATATGTATTCAGTCAGACACAGCACAGTCAAAGCAAACCCTCAAATTCTTAGAGTTGAAGAGCTTGAGGGGAGGAAGAGGAGGGAAAAAAAGAAAAAAAAGCAAGCCTAAAATCCAAGCTGAGAGTCAAGTTCAGGGCTTTAGAGGAGTTTGAATCTCCAATCAAGCCTGACTCAGAAGACTGAGTTTTTTGGGTTTTAGTTCCACGCAACATGGCATGACAGTTTAAAGCTAAGCCTGTGGCAGCACTTTACATTTCTAATCTGGAAGCTTTGAGTGTGGAGGTGTTACATGAGTCATCAGCAACAACATTTAAGCGCATACCTGTCATATATACCAGTAGTGCTGATAATCATGCACCAACTAATGCAGGCCTTTCATACATTTAATACATCATCACCTATTATAAATCTAGAAGTACTTTAAAAGCACAAGTGTCAGGTAGATATATAAAAACACAATATATTCATTCATGGTCTGTAACCGGTTATCCAGTTCAGGGTCGCGATGGGCACAAGGTGGGAATACACCCTGGAGGGAGCACCAGTCCTTCACAGGGCAACACACACACTCACACATTCACTCACACATTCACTCACACACTCTGACACTACGGACGCTTTTGAGTCGCCAATCCACCTACCAACGTGTGTTTTGGACTTTGGGAGGAAACCGGAGCACCCGGAGGAAACCCATGCGGACACGGGGAGAACACACCAAACTCCTCACAGACAGTCACCCAGAGCGGGACTCGAACCCACAATCTCCAGATCCCTGGAGCTGTGTGACTGCGACACTACCTGCTGCGCCACCGTGCAGCCCCCAAAAAATATTGTATTGCATCAAATTGTATGATGGTTTATTGTATTGTATCATGACTAGGATGGCAGCTAGTGGCTAGTTTGCTAGCCTGTGTCTAATAGCATTTAACAAGAGCAATGTTCCTCAACACTGGTCCTAGTGCACCCATCCCTGCACACTTATTTTTTCCCTTTTTCCAACACACCTTATTCACCTCACCAGTTAATGAACAAGTTCTTTCAGCATTCCTGTGGGTGTGTTAATATGGGGAAACCCCTAAAATATGCAGGGCAGATTGCCTCCAGGACCAGGGTTGGAAAACACTGTGCTAGAGCATTACAACAGGACTTTGTAAAGAACAAATTGTTTGTACATTTATATTATTGACTCCTCAAAATAGATTTACTTTTTGCACCCTCTTTGCTGGCATTCGTTTAGGTCTACTGCCAAGTTTTTTAACACACAGAAACCAGAATTTACATCCTGTGCCATAAAGATACAAGGATCTGCAGTTTTCTTCTTAAATATGGCATGTGTTTAGGTGTAAAATAGTAGAGTTTACTGTCAATTACATTTTTTAGCTTTAATACTTTTATTGTTTTTACTGTTTCTATATTTCTGTACTGCCCCTTTTACTGTTTCTGTGAAGTATTTGAATTGCCATTGAGTATGAATGGTACACTATTTGCAAACTTGCCTTGCCCGTAATAAACAAAAATGGAAACATCAAAGTATATTTTCAGACATTTGTTTTTGCTGCATTAGAACAATGAGACATTCATTCATTCATTGTCTGTAACCATTTATCCAATGCTGGGTCATGCTGGCTCCGGAGCCTACCCAGAATCACTGGGCGCTAGGCAGATAATAAAAAAATTGTTGCTGTATGTATAGTTTGTATATGGGGCACATGGTATGGCCCAGGAATTTGCCCAAGAATATAAAATTGACACAAAATAATTAACAATACACAGTTCTGAAAGACTTTTCCTTAAGTTATATACCAATCTAGACTTTTTGAAAAGTTATACCCTGATCTATACATTGTTCTTCATAGTGATTCTGTTGTAGATAACTATTCAAACCCTGCTTTCTCAACAGAACAACAAAGAAGACCCACCCAATAATATGCTCTATAAAAATGAAGGAATAAAGACAGAACCCTGCTGGAGTCACACTCTCAGTCTGTCCTATTATGGTGACATTCACAGATGATTATTCAGTCTCGTCCTTGTGCTAAAACGTGTCAGCCACGGCACTTAGCAGCACTGCATATCTAATGCCACTTCTCCATCTGAATGTGCCCACTCACTGATGGCCACCACACCGGCTATAAATAATGTGCCTGATCCTTGATAATCAGCCACTGATTTGTAGTTGGGATTTATGCCATGGTCATCATCAACTGGACACCACAGTGAAGGTTAAAGCAGTATTCACATGATTTATCAAATTATTTACAATGTTCAGACTTTGTTTTACATTTAAACTTTACTCCTAATTTTAATAACTAAACTCATGTGAATGTGTGTTTTCTTGTGGGGCTGAGTGGAGTCAGACTGCATTGATAAATCTGCATTTGGAACTGATTATATACATGGAAGAAACAAAATCCCATCTACAGTTCAATACTATAAAACGTGTCCAACTGGAATTTAGCTTTTCATATTTAATGTATAATGTATGTGTATGGATATATGTTCTGCAAACTGGAGTGGTGTATAGGTTATGTAGTATATCACTCACTGTAGCAGTCTTGTTATCCCATGGTCCAGCCAATCAAGGCTACACAAATACTCTTTTTAAGGAAGTGTTTCTGCACCTCTTCCATGGCCTTAATAAAGTTGATTAACAGAGCAGGAAATGAGGCAAGGCCTGGAACATAATGAACTTCATTATTTATACCAGTGCCTATGTGAACTCAGACTGGCAGCCGCAATATCTATGAACAAATCTAGGCAATATTCCTCAGGGTATTTCACTACTCTATTCAACATCTCTCCTCAGAGTTTATTTCTCAACCTCTTCTCTGTGCAATACAGTGGAACTGTGATGTTAAATTGCCAGATTAAAAGCATGTAGAGGGTTCAGTTTTCTGATCCAATCCTGAAAAACATTTGGCCATTACCAGACACTGAAACTGCCCCACCCACACACACAGAGAGATGGGATCTGTGCTCATGTATTTCTGTCTGAGCAGATCTTTTCTTCCAGTCACAGCAGCTAAAAATAGCCATGTCACTGTGATACAAAAAGGCTCCTTCCATGCTGACTGATGCTTGAGATTTTTGGAATACGCCAGGCATTTTATTTTGTATTACAGAAGCACCTAACTGCTCTTCTAAAGCTGCGACCCAGCCACCCAGGAAGCACTGTATAAAGGCACAGGACATGCCTGTCACTGTTCAGATTTTAGAGTTAGGCAAGCTGCATGTCTTGAGCCAAGAGTTTTTTTGCACCACAGAAAAAAACAATACCAACTCAGACTATGTATAAATATAGTGGACTGTGAACATTCAACGGAATACAACACACAGTTGTATGTGAAAAATAATTGAAACACACAAAGAAATTCACTGATAAAATTACATTATCTTAAAGTGCAACAGACCACAATATATTTGGTAAATGTGTTGTTATTAGCAAATGTTAACACTTCCTTGATTTTTAAAAGGTATGATATTATTACATTTTGGACTATTGCTATTGGTTAACATTTTACCACAATGTAAAGGACAACTTACAAGGACAATACAGGGGATATAAAGAGTCTACCATGTTAAAATGCCTGGATTTTGTGATTCAAGAAAAATGTGAACAAGTTGATCAGTTCAGAAATCTTTCAATGTTTAATGTGACATATAATCTGTACAATGAACCTGAAAAACAAATGTAAGTATTTTCGGTTATGGTTTTATGGTTTACAGTTAAATATGCACACACATAAACTAAAGAATCCTGCTACCATCACCATGCTTCACTGTGGATATGGTGTTCTTTGGGTGATGGGCAGTGTTGTATTTGCACAAAATTTCCTTCTAGAATTATGGCCTAATAGTTTAACCTTGGCCTCATCAGACCATAACACATTTTCCCACATGCTTTGAGAAGCATGAGGTATGTATTAGCAAAACATACCCAGGCTTGGATGTTTTTGGTAAGAAATGGCTTTCCTCTTGCCACTCTACTCCACAGCCCTGACCTTTGAAAAATACAGGTGATTGTTTTCACGTGTAGTACACAAGAGCTGTATGCGCCCAGTTTTCATCAAATTTGGAGGTTTAATGAGTTCTTGGTAAAGTCATTTTTGAGCCATACTTTTTTCCATCTGTTGATGACCATCTTCACTGTGTCCAATGGTATATCTAATACCATGAAAATTTTTGTACCATTCTCCTGACTGAAAACTTTCAAGAATGAGATCCCTCTAATTTTTTTGTAAGCTCTGTGTGGATTTGGCTGTAAGGTCCAACTAAGTAAACGTCAACAAATTCCTATTAGATCAGCTGAATTAAACAGCCATTAAACAGAGTCATTTTTATTGATGCCAGGTGACTGCCAACTACTATTTAACAGAAGTCTGAACATGATTGGTTAATTCTGAACACAGCTTCGTCCCCAATTATATGAGGGTTTTAACACTAAAAATAGAAAGAATGTGAGATTTTTTAACATTCATTTGTTTGGTCCACTATGAGCAACACTATATGCACCATTATTGAGACTGAAAATTAAACTTTGAGGGAGGACTGTATGGTAAGCAGTGTTGAGGCACACACTGTGAAAGTAGTGGGGCAGTAGAGGGGAATGTAAACAGCAGGGAATTCCCATCAGTCACACTGACTGACCAGCATGCACACTCATACTACGTTACAGCATGCATGCTGCCTCAGAAACACACACACACACGCACATTAGTGTTTATATACTGTCACTATGTGGTACAATGGAAAAGTCACCTAGTCAAATTGTTTAAAACTGATTATCTGAGCAGTAAGTGTGGGCTTACACTATGTTAAGTTTTTGTAAATATATATATAAAACATTTATACATAACCAGAATTAATTTCTTAGCCTAATCCTACATATTACTCTTAACATCACCAAGATAAAATTAACAATAATACAATTTCATGTTTAAAAAACACTATATTTACTTAGGTTTTTGAGTTTAAAATTCTGAGAAAACTTGCTTTTTCCCCTTAGCTTTTCCAGACTAAGAAAAATTTGTCCTAACGAAGTACAACACACAAACTGCTCCACCCTCTTCCCCCAATAGCCTTTCACTCCCACTTGTCCAATAATGTTACTTTCCATCACAACATGGTTTTCCATTATACTAAGTAATGGCCAAATCAATGAGCACACAGTAAGGCCTCTCTGATCACGCTGATGTATAGCAATCACTATGTCCCTTTAAACGAGAAAGTTAACAATGTACTATTCACTCTAGGACAAAGCCTGCCTGATGCTGGGAAGCGTCATGGCATGGCTGGACACACTGCTGTACAGAGCAGGGTGTATGAAACAGCCAGTATTGAAGGAAAGCTTCAGGAATTACACAGAAGAAACCCACTGTTACTCAACTAGTGAAGAGCTAATGACTGCCTGCTCTTTATCTACTGTGAGTCTTCATTGTGAGAACATAAGCACAGCACACAACATCCTGACCTTCCATTGGAATGAATGAAACCCTTTAAAACAGATAACTATGCATGAAGCATAGGAGGCACACATAATATAGAGCAAAACACACCATACACAAAACATCTGGACACACAGACAAAAATGTGTCAAAACGTTGCCAAAAAGCCAACAAATACTAGACATACCACACTATCATGCAGTTTCTATAGGTACAAACATGTAAAATTAAAATGTGTAGATGCTCTCACTGACATTCAAAACAAACACACATTAAAATTTGGAATAGTTTCTCTGTGTAAATCAATGTGCCAATCAAAACCATATTAAACCCAGATAGACATGACTGAATTCAGTAAAAGTTGACAAGTGACTTAAAATTGAATCTAAACATAGCTAAAGATTAAAGAATGTACTTACTGACACAGGAGATAAGGTCATTAAATCTCTCCTTTGGAAAGAGGGGATTCTCCAGACCACGAAAGTACAGCTTAAGGACCCCCGCTACAGAGTTAATATCGTGGTTATTCTCATCATCTGTCAATGGGTCGTTACCTGGGGAAATGTTATATTATGAAAGTATGATGTATATGCAGTACATATCTAATCAAATATGTTACATTGTATAGGAGACATGGTTCTTCGAGCAAGTGTCTAATGCCATGTCACGGTTGGGCAGGAGAAGACAAGGAGGTGGACATAAACGCAAGGAATACTTTATTACAAAAACAGAAGCAAAACAAAACAAACACAGGCAAGACAAATGGAATAAAGAGAAGACTAAACTAAACAACATTAAACAATTGTTTGGGAATGATGGGATTATAATCTTCTTATACTAAATTACATTAAAATTTACTGTAAAGTTATCAGACTTGTGGTACAAAATATTGAGTGTTCGTACATGCTTTCTCTGTCACAATGAAGCAGTAAATAACCAAATAACAATGACTGCAGAAAAGGCAGGAAATTATACACTAGGTTGAGCAGTTGCTGTAAGCTTCACTCACAGTATGAACTCAGAATATGAGTCATGACTGATAAGACCCACTAGGCTTATATAACAAAGTAACTATATGTGTTAGTAATGTTAGCACACAGAGCCATGAGCTCAACACTGTGACAACATTTTAGCACTCACCTCTCTCAAATGAGTTCTTAATATCATTGACTTCAACTTGAGAGCCTGACACACGAAATATTCCCTGATGCTGAAGGCCTGTGGTAAGGAAAGAGAGACACAGTGAATGAGTGTGGATGGAGAGAGAGAGAAGAAAAGTGAAAACTAAATGCCACACACAGTCTAGTCCAGATGCCCATTCAAATTGGCTGAAAAGACAAGCCAGCTCTCAGGCAGAAGCATGAAATGCAAACTGAAAAGGCCAGTCATCTGCTTTAGAAAAGCTCCCTTTCCCTAATCAAAGATAATTAATGAGAGGGAGAGGGAGGCTGCAATCAACTTCAACAAAAGCGTCCTAGGGCCTGGATTAGCTTTTAATAAGAAGCATAGTCCAGGGTCGGCACAGATTAATTAGAAACATCATCCCGGACGTCTCTCCTATAAGATGGCCACACACAGAGAAATAATGCATTACCGCATTGCCCTCAACAGAGAACGCATACATCAATATGTTACTTGACTATGATGCAATATTACATAATGGTATCCTGAGATAGATACTAAAACCTGGTATCTGAGCTATAACACATAGATTTGAAATAAGCTGTTCATATTTTAAACAATTTAGTTAAGACGGCAATCTCAAAGTTTCATACTTAAACTGCTTGAATAAACTAGTAATCATGTCCATCTTAAACTAAAAAGTATAGGTGTATTCAACAAGCGCAGTCTACTGATAAACACTGCATATCAAATGTAAACGTCATTTTTATCTTTATGTTTAAATTTTGGCTCATTTTTCAAAGTTACAAATATTTTCTCCTCCTTTTCATATACAAAGTTTTGTTCCAATAGGAAAATAACAGAGAAAATCCCAGTAATATCACTACAAATTTGTGCAAAGTGAATTTGGGATTTAGCCTAGTTCTAGACTACATAGCATTTTGATGTGTGATTTTCCATTGAAAGGAAGATATAGTCCAGGTCTACACTTAATCCCTCTCAGGGAAACCATGCCAAATTCATATTTGCAAGATGAAATTCTGTGACATTTAAGGCTTTATCTTTTAAAGGTTCAGATCAGATTGGATTTTCTTTCCAAACCAAAATTGTCTGCTGGAATGGACCCTGAACTTTTGTTGTATGGTGGTACTTTGGTATATGAATTATTCCTCTCGACTCTTGTGTGGTACAGATAGGAACATAACACCTTTTTTTTTGACTATAGCCTGGGATGCAACAAAGTCAAAAGTGCTGAACTGAAAAAAAAAAAAGAAAGTCACAGCTAATAGTAACATGCAGACAATGGCTGGTCCTGAGCCCACAGCTAGGCTGGAGTGAGCAGTTTAGGCCAGGAAAAAGACAGGTGGAAGTTAGCTTAAACTGGTAAGAAAAGAGACAGCGGAACAGAAGCACTAGTAAACTTCCCCCATGAGTTATTCTGGGCTGTACTGACAACAGTCTCCTGTTCACTCCTTGTAATTATATGTATTGTGAGTATGTGAAAATATACCAGTGGAATACATATTACCATAAAGATTGATGAATCGGATGCAGCTCTCTACCACTCTTGGAATCGCTTGTCCAGAGTCCTTTAAAATAAGAACAAAGTGATGAAATGTCTGCAAGTATTGTTTTGAACATAAAACACAAGATTTTGCATGCCCCCTACCCTTTAGAAGTCACAGTTATCACTTCAACAATAAAAGATTCTGTGAATTATAAATCATACTATATTTTCCTTTGTAAGCAGAACACTGAATATATTAGGATGCTTTGAATTACATGGAAGAGTTTAATCCCCCGATATTTTTGTATTATCAGATATTAACGAATGCTAATATAACTGTTTACATTACTGTTTAATTAACTTAATAATTACAAAAACATATTTAAGTGTATGACAGCAATAACCCTAGACTTCTAAGGGTTAAACTATAATGAAAACGGTGTGTTTTGACTGTTAGTTATTGAGAGAAGACTCCATGTGGGAACAATTTTGTTTAGCTCAGAATAAACTTTTGTCTGTAACGTGTGGGGGAATATAATGAAGGGACATATCTAATCCTTTGCCTCATTGTGCATGGTAATAGCTTGGGATAAACAAATCAAGAAGACACAAAAGCTACGCTAACAAGTCTTGAAGACATCAATGTTAGACGTGCAGAGCACTGCAGCATGCTGTTTAGCTCAGTGTGAGCTGTGGGAATCCTGTGATCAGATTGCCTTTTGGCTGAAGCCAGGGCTGTTTGTTCTGGGTTTGGCTAGGTTTTCTCTTACATGCTTTTAATAATGCTGTGATCTGCTTTTAACTCAGGGAATGTGCTCGGCCTGCACACTGCTGCAGTACCAGAGAGCAGTCTCTGTATACTGAATTTACCAGCTACTCTTAGCCAGAGAACTGTCAGAAAATCAAGAAGCATGTTACCGGTAATTGTAATTACTATCTATAGGGTATATTTGTTCAGATTTACACAGTTTAAAATTCAGTGTCAATACATGAAGTAAACATTATTATCAAGTAATTAACTACTACTAACTGAAATATTAATTATCACTGATCAAGGAAATCATGTGCCTCCATTTTCCAGGTTTTCATGATAGATGAACTTATAGAAAGTCTCACATTAACGTATTGATTTGTTATCTTTTGAAGTGACGAATAAAAAAATAGCAAAGCTTAGTATAAACCTCAGTCTAGTTTTTGCTAATGCTAATATTAAAAATATTACAATCTTTGTGAATTAGATATCGGAGTCTAAAAAAGCAATGGAACTCTTCTCTCATTATTAACACAAACATGCTGGACACAATAGTGGGCAGGGCAGGGCAGGGCAATAGGATTTTGGTTTAGACAGACACACAGTGTGAGCCGATCAAAGCATGACAGAGTTTCTACCTGATGCCGAGTGTGAGAGTTCCGCCGTCCACGGCTATGAGTGAAAGAGAGAGCATGAACATAGAGAAAAGAGAAAGAAAGAGTGACAGAATGAAGCAAAATCCCAGTTATCTGGTCCCAGCACTATAAAGCCACCAACATCAGCCTACAAAGCTATTATCAGTCTGCCAAAGGCACCAGAAGAGTCAGCTTCACAAAGGGAGAACTCAAGGGTTAGACTGGTTGTCTAATAACGATCTGCTGTGGATTGTGTATGCACTGAAAATGAAAATATACAACATAATTTTCAATGAGCACATATTGAGCAGAAACTGTCAAAACTAATAGTTGTCAGAACCTCTTGATGAAACAATTTTAACAATGAAATTAAAAGCTGACAGTGCTGTTTGAGTGGAGAATTTTCATGACATATAGCACTGTCACCATGGTGAATGCACTTAATAGAAATGTTCTGTTTAAACAAATAATTTCAGCTTGCTCATATTTTATACTTAATTCTGTCATATGCTTTAGCTTCTAATATTTTTTATTACAAACAAAACATCAGCTGGAGCCTACAAAAAATGCCAATCACAAAGCCACATGTTTCTCCCATGTCAGAGGACTCTGAATGTGCTAAATGGACAGACCATAATGATCTCCGGAAAAAGTTGAGGCTAAAGCAGGTCGCTGAGAATCATTATGACACAGACCACAGTCAGCATGTGTTGCTTGAACTGCTACATTTTAGTACCTTAATAAATGCCTCCATATTGCCATTAAATAGCTTAACATTAAAAACTGAACGAGGTCTGGGCCTCCGAGTGCCATAGGGTTTAGGAGGAAGATTTGGAGGCCTGGGACATGGAGAGAAGTTTACACATATACAATTATAACAGAGGATCATATCAATCATATAAAAACAAAGACAAAGTGTTCACAAAATTAAATTCTGACACTCACATCATTCTGACACTCAAAGCGTTTACTTCCCACTCTTCAGGAGCAAGTCACAAAAGTCGTTAATATTATGTGTGGACTGGCCCTTTATAAGGCTGCTAATAGCAGGAGGACTCGTGCAGAGCTGGACACAGCCCAGCTCAGTGAACTGCACCCACTGATCACCTGTATACCTCACTTCCACCACACATAAAAGGCCATGAAAATATCAAGCCCACTGGGACCAGCAAGAGCCATCATGTGTGAGAGGAAAGCCCCAGGCACGAAAGCTTGGTGCTGGGGAGAGGCAGCAGTGCTGAAGGGAGCTGTGCTGTATTCACACAAGGCCTTTAGTACAGGATAAAAATACACCGGCCAAAAACAAACAAACAAATAAACAACAACACAACAAAAGTAACTAGAAGGGGGGAAATTTGTAAAGCAAACCGTGAAGTTGGCTTGGAAAACACAACATTAGTTTATAATCTGCTTGTTAACAATTTAAGTTACAGCTGTAGAATATTAAATCCACCACTTTAAAATACATCTTAAAAAGTTCCAATATATTTCTATAAAATGCCACCTTTTAACAAAGACCGTTCCACTTTGAATAAATTACCACATTAAATTCTGACACCTCCCATTATATTTAAACCATCACATTCAATAAACAGCTGCTGTAATTTTAATTTCCACCTTAAATAAACGGCCACATTAGACTACCATCTTAAAGAGCCACATTAAAAAAACACCACCTAGTGACACCTTAAAACACACCTTATATGCCACATTGAATAAATGACCACATAGTGACACCCTAAAAGCCTTCCAAATTAATTAATGACTACTTCAAATAATCTCATATTATATTTAGACTGCCTCATTCAATAATCTGTTGGTGTAATTTCATGTTCCACCTTAAAAATCTTGAGTTCTTATTTATAGGTGTTAGAATGGGCAAACCTTTCTATCATGAATAGTTTAAATGAAGTCTCGAAGTGAAAGTGTAAGGATTTTAGAAGAAAAGGCCAATTCAGAAAGATATCTGAGATACTGTGGCATTATGAAATCACCCACTCTAGCTTTCCCCATTTAAATGAATAGAGGGGTATTGAACAAGGGATAAAAGAGACAGAACAGTGCGATCTGTCTGAAACTTGATGTGACTGGTCCTAGGGTGCTCAGGTGTCACCATGTGGAATATTGTGGCTGTAGCTTAAAAACTGGCAGAGTTAGAAGAGTTTGACATTTTGCCAATGCATTCCTATTGGAAAATTCCCACTGTGGAAGCTCGTATTGCGAAATCTGTCAGATTGCTCCAAAAAGCAACATAATTGGCTATAGGTCCTACAATCCTGTGTAATGTCTCTACCTTGAAAACCCTAAGAGGAGTATCAGTCCAAATATCATAAAGAGAATAATAATACTGAGAACGAAGAACCGTAAGTTGGCACTTCCAATCCAACTTAATGATACATAAATAGTTATTAGCACTGTATAAACTGTGTGCTTATACCTCACACTTAAAGCACATAGAAAATTCAGTGAATATCATCCCAACTATAAGACTGTTAGATTATTGCAAATGTGTGCTAAGACCTACTGTTAATATTTCCCTAGAGATGGTAACAAACATCCTGAAGCTTCCTTATTTTTCTGCTAGACCAACACAAGCCAGAACTTTCAGAATTTCCTGGACACCCATAAAAGGTGGCACAAAGGCAAAACAAGTGTTCATCAAAGCAGAAAGTTTTTTCTTTAGAGTGAATAACATTCAGTCAGCTCTTTCAGAACCACATTAGTGTGTCACCTTCAGTGTCTAAAACAATGCTGCCATGTCTATACCGCAGCAGGTGAGAGAGCATTTTCATCTGCTGTGGGCCTGAAGGGTTTTGCTTTTTCTCTGAGTGAAGTCAAATATAAAGAGTTCTGGTTGTGCAGCACAATACAGGATTGAAGAAGGAAACAATAGGGACCAGAATACTGCCATACTAGGTCTAGGCCAAATTAAAAGACAAGGGAAAAATTCTGCTCAACTTACTACATTTTTAAGGTAAACTTTTCAAAGCAAACATGCTAATTGTCAGTTTCCAATTAAAAGCATGTATTGCCATTTTTGTGGATTTTTAGGTTACTACATCAACTGAACACTGCAGCAGTCCTTCACATTGTGTGAGACTTTCATGACGAATGGACAAATAGAACTGCTCCAAAATTACTTGGAATAAAATCTGTTTATGTTGATTTGCCTTGAAATATGTAATATTTTTTCCTTCTCCTATAAAATTACTATTTTGGGAAATACACGTTTTAATTGGATAGCAACAGTATAATGATGTCTTTGGCCCTTCCTTCAATGCTTCCACTATTGCATTGTGTGCCCTTATATTGTCAAAACGAACAACAGCATACATTAATAAAATTCATAACACATTTTTTTAAGGTACAAGGGGATGAAAGTCAATAATTTTAATGGGGGAAAATGGAAAACAATATGCTCTTTTGAAAAGCATTCTACTGAAAAAATTCATGATTTCTGAGCTTCAATCCATTCTTAGCTGAAAAAAAAAAGACATTGATTAAGGGACAAAAAGAGTTTACCTTGTGGTCATGTACTCTGCTCGGTGACCTACACAAAAGGACAGGGTAAGAGAAATACAGGGACAGAGAGACAAACAGAGAGCAAAAAAGAGAGACAAAAAGTGTGTATTATGTGCAAGAATGACTGTGCCAAATGCATGCTCAATAAAGCATGTCATTTGGCAAAAACCTGGGTAAATGCATACATTCATCCACACTTTGCGGACTTTAAAGTTCAAGATAGTTTTACAACTTCAAACTTTCTTCAGCCCTCTCAGAAGCTATTTAACTGTCAGGTTTAAAGCAGCTATCTCCTGACAGGACGGGCATTACTCAGCAGTGAGCTGCAGGGCCAGCCCTGTGGAGAGTATGACCTCCAGAGCCTGACTGACCACTATGAAGGCAGACAGGCTGGGGCTGGACAGCAGGAATTGAACATATCCACTCCACTGACAGCCCACCCATGCAGCCCACATCAGTGGGCAGCGTGCAGCTGTCTGTTTACACTGGATCTGTGATGCGCTTCAGGGCAGAATGATCTGCAGCACAGCTCTAGACCTGCCAGGAGTGTGTGGATAACTGTGTGCTAGAGGGCCATTCAAGTGGGTAAACAACTTATTGTACAGAAATCTGATCAGGGTATTTTATTTGACAAGTTTTATTTTGCACATTATAGCAGACAGGACTAATTCTTGGTTGAGAATGCATAGCCTTTTGTGCAGAAGATGCAACGAGGTTAGTTTTAGTTTTGGAATGCCATCCTATTTCTCATATATTTTTTAAAGTAACTTTAAATAGTAGCTTCAAATATATATTTCACCTTTTGCTCAATTCAGATTGAAATTTTATGATTGTTGTATTTGTATTTTCTATTATTTTTACTGATGTATTTTTTCAATGATTTATTCCCCATTATTAGCAATATAATTTCTATTTCTTTTATAATATATATTTTCTTAATTTATTTATTTATTTATTGTAATATTTTCTATTGTTCTCTTTGTCCAAATTTGCTGTGATGATTACCTTCTCCAAGTGCCCTCTTCAGAAGGTCATGTTTGGCTTGAAGCTTGGCAATGAGGTTGCTGCCCTCTAGAAACTCACGGAATTTCTGAAAAAAAAAACAAAAACAAAAAAAAAACACGAAGTGAAGTAAACAATGGAGAGACCACATGGCAACAATGAAAACGTTGTGTTGACTGCCTAATAATGCTAATAATCTATGAAAAATGTGAATTAAATAAGTAAGAGTACTGGAGTACTCTTCCTCACCATAAAGTAGAACTGCTCTGTCTCCTGCTGGTTTGCACGTCTCTTGGCAATGCTGGGTTTGCTGAGGTATGTCTCAGACACGGTGGACTTGACGGACTCTGTGGACCGACTGTGGTGGAAACACTCTGAGACGTCATAGTCCTCAATTGTCACCATGTCCTGGATGGTGGTTAGAGTGGCCTCAGAGGTCTTCTTTATCTATGAGAAATCAAAAGTTAGGCTGAGTAAAAGCGCTAAAAGAAAACCTGACTGACAACATAAATAATAATAATAATAATAATAAAATTATTAATATTCAGGATCAATGCAGCTGATAAGAAAACATCTAAATGTGTTCAAGAATGTGGTGTCAAAACCTCTATGTCATAACAAATGTGTAAACACAAGAGAGAAAAAAAAAATCTCACACACACTGCAAGAATATGCAGTAACCCACTCTCCTCTCCAACTGTCCCTACATGCCATATTCACTGTGACAAATGCATCAGACCTCGAACAAGACACCAGACCACAGCAATCAATCTGCAGCAGTTGGAGAGAATGGAGAGCAGGAAGCCAGGGAGGGATGTTATGTATTCAAGCTTTTAGAATTCATTTCCATAGCTACTACTCTGCTAGCCATACAACATTTCCATAAGCTTATAAATGTCAAGGGCTGTTTCTGAGCATCCCATTAGGGAGAGCTTTACAGATCAGGGCTGGCATTAGTCCTCCAAAGATCTCTACATTTCCACTACCAGTTCTGGCTTAAAAAACAACAATAACAACATTTAGTTTTAGGATGAGATATTAGCCTACCAACTAGCCCACCAGCAGGTAGTCGACCAACTACTGCCTGCTGAGTGATGTCACTTTTGTTATGGAAATAGGTTTACAAGTTCATGATCAGACCACAAGATAAGACAAAATGTAGATTGTGAGGAGAGATTATCTGATACTGAGACTATCTGATGTTTTGCTGTAGATCTGTAATAAAGTGCATTTAGGCCCAGACCTGGAGTGGAGACCACCTACTGAGTATGACTACTGTAGTGCAATGCATCCCTCTCCCTCCAAACTGTATTGTGACATGAAAAGTTTAACTACCTTTTTCAAATGGTGTTAAAAATTACGGGACAACATTTGGATTTCAAATGCCAGGGGCCTAATATAAATTAGTCACTCCGCTGAAAACAAGAACGCTCCGTGCCACTGAAACAAAGAACTTTGTAGTAAAAGAGTAAATGTGGGAGTGTATGAATTTTAAACCAGAACCAAGAGGTGCTTTGCAGCTAATGTCCAAATGAGATAGAAAGCGGGAAGATAACAATGTGCTCTGTTGGGCTCATGCTTCCAAACTTGGTAAATCTGCAGAGTTAAGGATCACCTAGAGGAACTGGGCACAAAGTGAAATTACTCACTACCTGAGTAATAAATTCTTTTATTTTATTTTGATTTTTTTCCCATGAAAATAGTACTAACGTTCACTGTGATCAATGCTTAATAAACCAACCTCTGAAGAAAAAGTAAAGAATCACCCACAAGGATTCGATTTTAGACATAAGCTGTGGGGAAGGGTGTTAGGACAGTTTCCTGTTAACTTTTCTGATTCCTTGGTTTGAGACACAATGTGTATGTATATACATGTGCTGTGTAAAAAAAACAAACCTTTATGACTATCATTGTGGGTTTTTATGGGCCATCCTTAAAAAGAAAAAAAGATCCAGTACACACAGTGAGCTCATGCCCCTCATTAGCCCCGAGGGCCAGACTGAACCACACCCTAAAGCCTTTGCCTCCAGTGTGAATCAATGGAGGATGACCTCAAAACTAATGGAGACCAGTAGCCTAGTCCTATCTCAAAAACCATGGATCAGAGCTGTCTCATAAACTGACATATTTAGACCCGGATGACTCATTTGCCTTTGTTCCAGCTGGAAGTCATTCGCATGTCTCAGACTCCTCTGTCTTTCAGCTTCCAGCAAGAGTTTCAGAAACTGTCTCCTGTAAAGCGATGCCACACCTGTTTGTATACACAATCTGAATGGATGTGGTTTCGAGGGCAAGCTTCAAACAGCCCAGAACCAAGGGCAAATCTCAGCAAGCCAAAACAGGGAGGAAAAAAACACTAGAAAAAGGGAAATCAATCTGTTTCACATATATCAAGAGTGTCAAATGGAAGAGACTTGCAAAGCCACTATAAAAGGTGATTTTTAAACTCAATCAATCACATCCCATGTAACTGAACCCTCTGAGGAACGCAGAGCCTCCAGCAGTGCCTCTCATGCAAGACCATTTGAGAAGAGAAAAAAGGCATTTAAGCTGATGAAGGGGATGAAGACGTTCTGGCATGTTTTTACAAGCATGTGAAAACAGCCTCTCAAAGCACAATAATGTTAACAATCAGTTATTAAAACCAAATAGCCTAAGGGAAAAATTAAATCCCAAGGAAATGATGTATCTGTGCATATTTCTCTCAGTTCTTCCTGAATATTATGTGGTGTGTTTACAAATTAGCTGTAAATTACAATAACAGTTGTTTTTATTAAAAATGTATGATAAATTATAACTGTGAGAATGAAATATTAGAAACCAGACAATTAAATTTAGGACGTCTCCTTTACTTTTTGGGGTAAAATTAATTTATTAAATAAAGTACTAATAACAACCACTCATCAAGAAATTATATTAAGTACATGATTATTGTATGTTGTCTGTCCCAATATTTAATGATCATTTTTTAAATTCTGGAAGAGAGAGTTCCCATTTCAGAGAGCTACTCCATTCTACTACATTATTCAACCTTGTGCCAGAAATAGATGCACATTAAAGTAGCTGAAATCACTCTTAAGGAAATGTTTGTACAAATGTCTAACTATATCTGATTAAGTCTGAGACACATATGTGATGAATTTAGGTATACATTTGCACACTCTTCATTAGTGATCATTTGATCAGAGTAATGGTTAGCTACATAAGCCTCATTAGTCCACAAATGTCTTGCATGGGTTAAAAGAAAACTTGTGAAAATTTGATATTTCACAAACTACTTCTTTAAGATTTTAGGACTATTACTGCCATCCTGTGTTGCTGTATTTTTTTAGTTAGCTAAGATCACACTCCAACTGCCTGAACTGCATTGACCTTACACAAATAAGACGAACTGTCTCTACTTAAAAACCATTAGATTTGATGTATTATTCATTCCAATACCGGCACAGTTGACATCAAGATTGCAGCATTTACACAAGGGCTTTTTTAAAGTTTATTTGATGTGAAAACTAAAGCCCTGAAAAAAAAAGCAGATGAGCAGAGAGCCTCTTATTTGCAGTGTTATGATGAGTGCTGGTGCTAAGGGGAGTAGCAGTCCGTTTAACAGCAGAAGGCTAACTGTTAGACAAGCTATCAGCAATCAGTGATTTCACACGGCAGTAGGCTCAGGGCACACATCTACTCTGCTTTGATGTGCCTCCCTGAGGTTTATCTCCGGCAAAACAAACAGATACTTCCCACAGAGAGCGACGGATTGGACTGCTGTGGTTTCAGTGAGGAACGCTGAGAGAATATCTATTAGAAAATCCGAAGGAGGGAGGGTGGGAACAAGAAGCTAAAAGAAAGAGAGAGGGAGCAAGAGATGTAAAGCATGCATTCATTTCACTGATATCTCATCTCGACAGCAAACATTATGTACTTCATTAAATTACTATCTCTGTGGGATGGAAAAAAATATAAACTGAAAGCAAGAGGAACTGAGAATGGGATTAAGATAGAGTCTGCTAAGGGACTTTCTACTGATGTTGAGGCATGTCTCTGGGTGAGTTGTATATGGAGACTGTCAGGAAAGCTAATAAAGTATTCATCAGTTTCTCTATCTTTTTGTGGACTGTAATGTTCTGTGGCCTCTAGGAAACAGCTGCACCAACTCAGTTCAAAAGCAAGAGAAGAGAACGTTTCAGCCAGAGTATACTTTGCGCTGCATCCAGGATACACGGGTGCTCTTCTCCTGACGACTACAATTGTTCTTGACCAGTGCTCATATGATACTCTCAGCATTTTCAGCACTCCAGGAAGTACCCTGACCTCATATCCTTGCATCGTGTGCTTCAGCCACACTGGTCACTGAAGGACCATGGCCCCCTACAGTTCTTCCCTTTTGGCTTTTCATCCTGGACAGAGCTCTGGTCACCGCACAAGTACTGAAAGCAGCTCAGGCCATGAGGCCCAGCAGTACAGCTCAGCGGTCCAAGACTGCCAAGAATGTAATGTCACAACTCTCAAAACAATCGAGAGCAGGGGTGGGCAATATTATGATATTTATATAATAGATAGTAATATTGTTTATATAATAGATAGTAATATTGTAAGAGTGTCATGAGCATCATCACCATTTCTAACACAACCAGCATTTGTTAAATATATGAGAAAATGAATGTAATTACATTACAGCTTACTTCATTCATTTATTTTTATATTTTACCAGCTCTAATAAAGACCAGTTTTAAGGCACATTCAGCAATCCCTGGCATGAACTATTGTGCATGTTTATGTGGTAACATGCCATAAAAACACATACAAGGAAGAGTATTTAAAAGACCACCATGGCTTTGCAAATGAAAGAATGCTGAGATATTGATCTAGTTTTCCTGCCAACTGAAGGATAAATCTGAGCTTTCCATCAGTCATTCTTGCTTCTTCCGCGCACTCTTACTGTGCACAACAAACTCTCTGTTTGGCCTTCTGTACATAAGCACAAAAAAAAAGTGAGGGAATAGGGAGTGGTAGAATGAAGGAATGGAGATAAGTGTAGAAAGAGGGCAGATCACTGTCTGTGATTACAGCACAAGAAAAGTGCTGCCATTTTTCCTGACCACTAGACTTTCAATTCAGCAGGTGTGCACTTATCAGCAGTAGTCTGAAGGCCAATTCAGATGTAGCAGCCCTGGGATTGGAGATTCAGACAGTGGTTGGGGGGTGGGTGGGGGGGAGCAGACAGATTTTGGAAAAAAAGAAAGGATGATTGAGAGAAGCTTTCTCCTGCGTCACTGGGGTTATCTAGGGGACAGCAGAAAATGCTGCAGTGAGGACACCGCTATCCTCCGCCAGGGCTTCTTCTACAATTAGCTCTTGGCAATTCAATTAGGCACACAAATCTACTGCAATGCTGTCTCATTCTAATGCCAAAGAAAGGGACATGGTGTGTCTTCAAGGACTTGGCATTGATATCTCAACAAGAGCTTCATAATGTAATCACTCACAGTAATAAATCGGATGCAGCAAAAGTGTAGCTACACAGTTTTGTGTATGTAATTTAAGTAGATTTAGTGATTTATTGTTGTGTTTGTGTGTGATTTATAATGCAATTCAAAATGCCATTATCATTGTCCAAGGTACGTAAATTGACACAACATAAAACATCAGCTGTGTCCTGATATTCTCTGTAATTGTGTATTGAAAGCTAATCCAAATATGTTTATTTATTCCACTATTTAATTAATACACATTCTTTACTTTATTTAATTATACAAATAATTTAACATATCAATTCCTAATCAAGACTAAAATGAACCACAAAAGCTGAGGTACGACAACTCTGGCTCACCTCCTCATTTTCAATCTTCAGTGTGGCCAGGCGGGACTGTAGCTGCTGGAACCGGAGCACAAGCTCAGCCTGGACAGGGGGCTGTGCTGTGATCTGACATACCTGAAAGAACAAGATCAACACATCAGGGTCCTAACTCTCCCTCTCCCTCAAATCTCCAGCTTGGACAGCTGGAAGCAACCCCCAAATCACAAACAAATTTCTTCCCTATTTTCTCCACAGGGAAAGGACAAACCGCCCCTGGAAAAATCATCATGGTCGCATTAAAATGGCAAACACGTTTCTATTCCATTTACTTTTACTGACAGACTCCAGCCCCACAAAGCAACTGTTATAAACTTTACAGAGACATGGTATCAGTGACAAAGTGGCCAATTAGTGAGCAAAATTCTATAAAGTAGCAATAAAAAAAACACCTTGAGGGTGAGAAAGCTCCTCACTCTCTTCGTAAATGTTGCTCTGGTGGCTGAGACATATTAAAACTGGGAAATGAAAACACTCTAACCACATCTAATCCAACACCTAATTAGCATGCTTTCTCTACTGTGATACTGTAAGCAAAGCCAAAAGTACAGAAAAAATCTCTGTGGTTAATATATATAGTCATATAAAACCAACTACTAAAATTATGTGAAATTTGAAGAGTAAGCCAATGTGAATAAGAAACCATGTTCCCTTCATAATTTACACTGTCCAAATAATACTAAAATGTATCAAGGATTCCAGGAGGTAGCTGTGTATTTTGCACAGTATAAGTGGGAAGGGTGGGAAGGGCAAGCTGCAAGAGTATCCTCAAACCTCATCTCCCATGTGTGGTTGAAACTCAAATTTGAATGGAGGACAGAAGGCCGTAGGATACATCTCCATAAAGCGCTGGCGGTCACTGCGAGGGTCCAGACTATCTACAGCATTCTCGATAATGTCCAGTCCCTCATGACGAGATGTCTCCAGGTTGTACTCAGCTGAAAGGTACGTCCTCAATGCCCGGTTTAGAGAGGCATGATAGCCTAGATCACAGCACTGCACAGAAGACACACACACACACACACACACACACACACACACACACACACACACACACACACACACACACACACACAAAGATGATACAGGCTATTTAATCCCACTCATTCACACAGCCTGTCTTCAAAGAGCCCTCATATTTAATGTGTGCTAATTATCTGCACATTTCTGTAATACCTTTCATTCATCAGATGGCATTTAAAGCACAAACACTCCCCATGATACTATCATCTTGGTGCAGTTTTGTCACCATGAAACATGTATTACAATAAAACATAAATAAATGGTTCAGTTAAAATAAATAAATAACTAAATAAATAGTTAATGTTGGCCCTATCATAAAATTTTGCAGGTTTGACTGGCTACACACACTATACAATGGTAGGATGACCACATTACTCAGCACACATGCTAGGCCATGCATAGGCCTGTAGGTAAACATAATAGAAGAGCATATTTGGTGTTTTCCAACTGTGTTGATCTATGTGACACACTTATTGCCTGGTTTCACTGATGAAGCATGAGTTATATATTTATCCTCCTGTTTAATTAGGGAGGAAATATACCAATGAAACATTGTGCAAATTGTCCCAAGCTTTTTTTTTTAATTATTATTAATATTACTTTTTATCGTAAAAACATGTTGGGAGCTAGTGGATTAAAAGTAAGATTTCGTATTTGCTCAAGCTATTATCGCACAACACCAGTTATCAAGCTATACCCATTGAGTTCATCTAAGGACAGTATTTGGACATTCTTTTTACATTAGGCACAGGCAGACCAGGGCAGTCTGACATGCTCTCTATCAGCTCCATGGCCCTGAAAGTCCTCAGGTCCCTCATCAGGAATAGGTGACCTAATCTGCAGTGACGGCTCCCTGTGTGCTACGACTTTATTTGGCCTTGAAAACTGATTCGATTTTAGACGTTGGGTAAGTGTTACAGGCTTTGTAAGATAATGTTCATATTTTGTCTTAGATTCAGATAGAGTCAAGTAGACACAAAATGATTAAGGGTGACCTGTCAACTGTTTTTATAAGATTTAAAATTCCATTTAACTATATTTTGTTCATGTGTTTTATTAGTAAATACATTTATATGAATGTTATGATAAAATACATACTTATTTAAATGTGACCCAGGCTTAACCATGGAAATCAGTAAAACAGTCAGTTAGCAAAATCATTAGGTGAAAATTTGCCAATGAAATACTAAATAATGTAATAAAAATATTTAAATGCAGTTGTGATTTCAGTATTGGACTTTGTCAAAATGCATTTTCATAAAGTATAATAATTCAGCGTTAAGAACAACAAAACTATTCTCTCTGAGCTCCCACTGAGCTGTGCCAGCAGACTCCATCACTGAATACACTCTGAAAGAACGACTCTAGATGGTTAGTGTTAGTGAGTGAGAGAGAGAGAGAGAGAGAGAGAGAGAGAGAGAGAAAGAAAGAGAGAAAATGGGATCAGTTGCTGATGTGCTTTTTGAGTGCATGCTGACATGGAACAGTGCAGACTCTTCCCCTCAGGGCTGAGGGCTGAATTTAATCTACTCTCACTCCTTAAAGCCTCTGTCCATTCCCTCTCTCCCTCCCTCTTTCACTTAGATGAGACCTCAAGTCTAAGAGGCGCTTGCAGTAAAGAGCAAGAACCCATCCTGAGATTGGTAGAGGCTGCCCAGGCGGTGGCAGGAAGACAGGGCTCAATCTGTGGTCATATTGTGATGCAGAGGCAAGGTCACACTGTCCATCTTCATCAGAGAAGCAGTTTGAATTCAGCAGGCAGGAACATTACTCTACAAAGAATTCTGCAGTGAAATATGACATTTCCTTGTGAAAAAATACTCTTACAGTTTAAGGATACCTTGCCTTCCTGAATAAGTGAACACACGGCGATAGTTTGGAAAAACCCTTCTTAAATCTTAAGATACATGACTAAATTTGAAAGCGTTTACATAAAATTCATATTTGCTAATCCTTTGATCATCTTTCATTTTTGTTCATTTTAAACTGTCCCTAAGTAAATAATGTAGGCTTTGCCTATATAATGGGGCGATTTAAAACTATGCTGCTAACCTGCTGATGACAAAAGGCTAAAATGTGTGAAGTCTGGAATCTTTCTAAAGGCAAGTCTTTTGTCACTTTCTGCTTTAGCTTTGACCAGATGGACAGAGCAGCCTTCTATTTAACAGGTAAATCTGAAGCAAGCAAGAATGATGATATATTTGAATTTGAAGAGTCTCCAAACCTTTGACATGTAGCATTCTATTGCCAAAATACTGGACATTTACTGGGCTCCAACAATGGGAACACAAAGGTTTCTTTTGGGGGTGGGAGACATTATGCGGGATTTTATGTGACCTATAAGAGATGCTAAAGTAATTCACAAAAACTTGGCTTCAAGGCTTCAAGAACTACAGAATCATACTTCACACACAAATATGAGTATGCATACTTCAGATGAAAACACAAAGCTACTGATCTTTTAAATTAAATATCGATACGTTTTGTAATATAAATCAGCACAGAAAAATATATGCATACCTCTCAAAATATACAAAGATCAGCCATAATATTACTACCACTTCATTGTTGGTACACTCTGTCCACTGACAGTATATGTACATGAAGTTCTACAATTAAAGATTGTATTCCATCTATTGCCCCTAGCCCTATTCTTCAATGATCAGGAAACCCATGGGACCACAACAGAGCAGGTGAAATTTTGGGTAGTGGATGGTTTTGGTTGGTGGACTATCTTAGTCTTGCATTGACACTAAGGTGTTTATAAACTCCAGTAGCACTGCTGTGTCTGATCCACAGATACCGGCAAAACACACACTAACACCCTCAACACGTCATTGTCACTGCAGCTCTGAGAACAATCCACCAGCTTAATTATACCCTGATCTCACACAGCAGAGAAGAACAATGACAGACATAAATAGGGGGGTCAGTATCCACCCACATGACCACAGCAAGCCTGTTTCCTTTCTTTACTTCCTGGAGTGCTGTCTGTTCCCAAAACTGAACTCTCTCACCTTCTCTTTTCCTCATCTGAGACACATGCTTTTCAACCCATTTCCCTCAGGCAGAAGTATAAAATATCTCTTTAAAAGGCTTGACAGACTGTTCCTCAATAATGTTGCACAAAATTTTTAAACAAAGTCCAACTTTGTGCAATGTGTTTGGGACGATTTCTCTGAGTCTGTCTGAAGGCCTTTGCCTTTGAAGTCTTAAGAGCTTATTTTTAAGCACAGTCTGACAGATGTGACTGCTTTTGAGGATATATGTTCCCTGAGATCAAAGTGAGTGTAAAAGCAAAGTAGAAAATATAGATTTAATCCAACAGACTGCAAATGAGGCAGCAACACTGATTTTCCTGTCATTCGCAAAAGACCTGGAGTCATGCAACCACATTTATAAACATTCTACTTGTCGTAAAATGAATCTATAACCATGGTGGCATTTCTCTAGTACTTACATCTATTAAATCAGGCAAGTCATGGATATAATACTTGAAGACGGAGGAGTTAGTAGCTTCCAGCGTCAGTAGGTACTCATTGCGGGCTTTGATTGACTTCAGTTTGTTCTCAGAGTACTTGGCCTGCCTCTGATTGGAGAGAAAAGAAGAGAGAAAAAAAAAGAATGTAAGCAAAGAGTTTATAATGAGAATAATAATTCTAGACACATCATCATGCTTTCATGTCCATGCAAATGCTTCACTTTTTAATATTGCTTGCAAGATGACTGGCAAAAACTGATGTCCAAAAATACACAACAAAGGCATCATATGTAAATATAAAAACTATCTTCAACCTAAAAACACAGCAAGATCAGAGAGACAACAAACAAGAGACAAAAATAACCCTAATTGGGACAAAAGTGCAAAGATTACACAGTAAACAAACAACTCATCCTAGATAGTTGGCTGGCTGCTGCTGTTTATTCTCTGTCACTTGACACTACAAAAGACGTTAGTCATGTAACTGACCAACAGACAGTGACTCATCCTGACGCGCATATTTTAACAACTCCACAGACTTCAGTCCTACATTCCAGGAAGCGTCAAAGTGGGAAAAATGTTTCTTCCCACAGCTGCAAAACCACTTGTCACAGGTCTTAACAGAAAACAGGCCAGTTGAGAACATAAGGTATGGCCTCACCGACGTGACCCTGTCTGTCTAAAACAAGTTCACATGAAAAGCTGGGATGACATTCTTAAACGGTCTAACTCGCCAAAAAAGTAACACTGGCATTCATCTGAGTCAGCCACTGTGTTTATCTGAGAAAGAGAATAATTAATGCCAAGATGAATAAGTCAAACTGATTACTAAGACATAAAAGTGTTTATTTATTGATTCTTTAAAAAACAATTTTTTAAAGAAAAAAAATCTACAAGCAAGTTTAAGGGTCAACAGACTCAGTACCAATCTAGAGAGCTATAAATATCCCAGGCTATGGAGCCATGGAAAAGCATTCTCTGGAGTGATGGCACAACATTCAGTATGTCTGAAATTAATTATAATGGTTTGTGATTAAAAAAAACATTAATCACCCAAAACTAGTACCTGACTTAACTTTAAGCATTTATTAAAACATGGCTATAAACAAGTATTTCTCAACATGTTTTAGCACAAGTATTCTCATTATTACAGAGAGTTACCCTCCTACAAAGGCTCAAACAAATCCATGTTAAAAATAAATAAATAAATAAATAAACTTTATATATATATATATATATATATATATATATATATATATATATATATATATATATATATATATATATATATATATATATATATATATATATATATATATATATATATATATATATATATATTCAATGTAAACTGCCATTAATATTCTTGTGCTGAAAGGTTGCAGGGACTTGGTTCAGCAGGGCTGCTTGAGGGAAATCTCTAGAAAGAGGCATGGCGTCAGTACCTTCTCTTTCATCTTCTCAATCTTCTTGACGGAGCTGCGTCTCTGGGGCTTGTCCTCCAGCCTTATGTTGAAGACCGGATCTCCTGAGCGGCTGATCTGTCTCTCCTCCTGCTTCTCAAACTCCTTCAGTTTGCTCTCTGCACTGATGCTCTCTGTGTGGTACATGTGGTAAGTTTTCATCACCTGTGGGGCACACAGTTCAAAGATCAATACCAGTCATAACAGAAAAAAACTGTTTCTAATATGGTATCATTTACGATAATGAAGTGTACCTCTCATGAGCATATATTTGTGCAATATTACATCACAACTGTATGTTTACAAGTTACCTCTGTAGCTTTAGATTGAATTTTTTTCTTAAAATTCTTATGAAACTTTTGTTTTACAAAACACTGGCATCATGTGTGACATCCTACATGCTTAAAAAATTTAAGATTGTAAGCCCACACATTGTCATTAGGGTGTCATCACTATTGTCACAATTGTAAGAGAGGGTAGACTTTCCATGAAATTCTGCTATAAATGTGAATTTAAGTATGCCCATAGACTGACATCCTCATTTCTTGCTCCAGTCGGATGAGCAGCAATAGAAATGTAATGGGCCACAGAAGAGTTGTTTGTTAACCCTTGGCCACAGCATCCCAGTCTGGATTTGGAGCTGAAAGTATTCAATATGTCACTAATCCGGTGTGACCTGACAGACTGTGGACTCTTATGTCTACAGGATCTCAGTGTATAAAGAAGGTAATTAAAAATAAGTAAAGCATTTCCTGAGTGACCCAGTGATCCAAGTGTTGGCCCCAACACTGGGAGATTGCTGTTTGATTCATGGTGATGCCTCTACCATCTGAGGCCAGAAGTAGGAGAACACAATAGGCTTCGCTTTCTGGGTGGGTTGGACAGCCCACTCCCTTCCCTCATCACACAGAACGGTGCCAGCCAGCACAGGCGTCTGTGAGCTGATGTAACTGTATTCTCCTCTAGGGCATTGGCTGCTCAGTGACATTACATTAGAATTGCAGGAAGCTCATGCTTGTCCTCACCCTCCCAGTGTTGGTAGCATTATGTGTTATGAGGGAGTTAAGCTAACTGCTAATGGGGTGTGATTGAAGACCCTGTTAATAAATAAGACATTAAAATATGAATAAGCTATTCACACCGCATATTTCATTTAAATCACACTTATATACCCAAGGATGCAGCTTTATGAAATTCAAAATTAAAACTTTAAACAGAGAATATATAAAAGGGTCTAAAATACAGAATCAAATTCTACATGCTTATCATAAAAGTCATTAAGGAACTATGAGCATGCAGAGCATGTTGTTAAAATGGTTTCCCATTGCTTGAGTCATTGTTATTGTTAGTGGGCTATTAGTAACGCTAGCATGACTTCAATAACATGCATTAGGATATGACTCACAGCGCACAAAGCATGTAAAAAGAAGCTAATTATGCCTTTTTTTTACTCAATTTAAATGAAGTGGAAAAAATGAACGACAGTGGGTGTGGTTAAGTACAAAAAGCCACAATGCATGTTGAATAAAAATGTTGAATCATATTTCAAGGAAATTATAATATATACTGCCTGAAAGTCCTCTCTGTTCCAAAAGCATCTTGTACATATCCTTGTACTTATTAAGCATATCACACTGTAAGGTTTATTTTATGCTGCTTACAAAACACACATTTGCCTCTATTTATTTCTATTTGTGTGCTATGTCTTTGGTTCATATCTTATTTCCCAGAATACTGTAAATATTTCAGAGTTGTAAATATGTTATAAGTCAAACTGTATGTTTGAGTGCCACCAAGTTTTGCCAAGACATTCCTCGCATGTGCTACATGAAGAAAAAAAAATTATTTGGATTCTAAGAAAAAAATGAGATATTTTAAAGGATGAATGAAGGTTTAGCCATGTATTTTAGATTCCGTGAATTGTAACTGGGCTCTGCTGACAAGGCGTCTGCTGACAATTTACCTGACTTCAGATCACAAAACTCACAAAGCCTCACGCAGGTCAGTCCAGGCCATGACAACTGTATTGAATGACTGTACTCAAAATAGATGGTACTGTAAGGCCTTCCCCTTCCCTTATGTCTACAAGACGGCCACCAAAACAAATACGGTCAGTAGATATATGGAGCATGAACAGGGTTTCATTGGGCCATCCTGGCTCCTTCTCTTGTCCAGAGCAGTATAATTAGAACTGTGGTTAAGATGGCTGACCAAACCATGGACCTCACTCTTCATTTACTGGGCTGGAACTGTGTTTATATTTCTAGTTTTAGAATGAGCCATTTTGGCAGCACACAAAACCTGTTATTTTACTAGCTGTGGCCTTGATTGAGTGGGGTTTCTGATGCAACTATCATGGGGGAAGATTCCTCACAGAAAGGCTAAATCAGGTCAAGAGAAGATGATACACTCTTACACAGGCTTAAATTATGTCATGCCATGTGATGTCTTTGTAAAACTCTGTAGTCACTGTATGGTGAATGCAAATGCAAACAATCCACCCAGACCGATGTAGAACTCAGGCAATGGATGCTTGCTCTTGTCCAGTTGTGCAAAATGTAAATAAAAATTAAAGGCAATAATGTGTAAATAATTTAAGCCCTATATATTTTTGAAAATAATACAAAGACAATATTACAAATAGAGAATTTTAGAAAGTTAATTGCTTTTGAAAAATATTTTTTATTTTTTAATATAGGGTTTAAAGGATTTACCCATCATTGCATTGTGTTTTTTTATTGATATTTTGCACAGCGTCCCATATTTTCTGGAAATAGGCTTTGTATATGGCAGCTGCAGTGACACAGAGTATGGAGAGTAGAAAAAAGGAGAGACCTTATACACCACAGGATGACATGCAGAGCATGCAGCCAGCCGCTCAAGGACCGATGAACAATATCAAATGCTGCGAGGCCACAGGAAGCACTTTATCAGCTCTGCTCATCAGCTGTATCATTTCCTGTTGAGTATGTGCCTGTGATTCACAGCTGGACTTTCCTGGCTGCTGGTCATCTCTGAGCTGGAATTTTACTGAAGAATTTGTGTTTTAATCCACGACTGCAGGTAAAGGACTCTGACATTTAAACCTTAGCATTCATTCAAAGATCAATTAGATATAAATGGTGGAAAGACAGCACTGATACAATCCTCAAAGTCTGTGTTAGTCAGTATATAATTCTGGATCTCAACAAAATATTGCAGGTCACGTGACACCAACAGTAGCCGTATAAACCAGTCTCTGACTAAGTTTTATAGTCAAATATCAAAGAAGCAGGGTTCCAGGTGTCATTTCTCTAGTGGTATAATTAAAAGGAAAGGGTTACTCTTTTCAGGCAGTACTTTTTATTGACTAATCAATATCATAGTGGAGTGATTAATCAATTATGGAAACAGTAATTAGTAAAAGTCATATTCTAACAATTGCATTATATCTTCTCTAACATTTATTTCAGGAATTAATATAGCTTGTTTGAATGTGAACAACATTTTAATGACTTCAAATAAACACATACACTGAAGGCAATTCAAACAATGGTAAACATTTCATGTTAATCATTGACAGTCTTATGGCCAATTGGCCTTTCCCCCCATAATAGTGCAAATGAAATCCCAACCACTGGGCATACATTTATTGATTATTCAGTATAATAATGGACTGATTAATCAATTATTGAAATAGCTGTTAGTTGCAGCCATATTAAATATTGCACTCAGAGAGATGGATGAACATTTGACTAATGCTAAGATAATCAAAATCATGTTAGTCATTTACTGTACTAAACACTGCAAATACTTTATATGCACACAAAAAAGAACAGCCTGTCTTTTCTTATATGATAGCCTCGGGCAGTATAGTGCACATTAGCATGTTAGCAGAGCTGAATTGATGTGAAAGAGACGAGAGCGTTCAGTGCATTCCCAGCAGGCCAGATGTCCACAATTAAAGCAGAGGAATTAACTATTGATCACTGGTCGAAGCACAATGCTCTAGCAAGGTCAGAGCATGTGAGCCTGGAAAGCCTGCAGTGGTCTGGTCCCTTTACAGAGGGGTAGAGGGGGCACTTATTAAGACATGGAGCTCATGGCTGCTGTTGCCTGAGGGCAGAGCTAGATGGGAGGATATAATAATGAATGCCTAAACTATAATAGCAGCATAGAGAGGCTGCTGTAAAGTAAACATACATCAAAATTAGAAATGTAGTGAAAACATACGGTTGGGCTTCTATGCCAGTGCTAGGTACTGTTGTAAATACATAACCCATTAAAACCCTGATGAAACCTAGCTAAAAGGAGGTTGCTAGCATCAAACAAGTATTCATGAAAACTTTAGGAACAAACTATGGGGTCTTAAATCTTTACATAAGCATTGTCCACACTGATATAGTGATGAGAGAGAGAGAGAGAGAGAGAGAGAGAGAGAGAGAGAGAGAGAGAGAGAGTGTTCCTTGGCAGTTTGAGTTATTTAAAACTGATGTATTTTTTTGAAAACCTGCCATGTATTTACTGACAGACATAGATACACAGTATGGGCGGATGTTACAGAAACGCATTTAGCAAAAGAGCACTGGAAATGATTGAAGTACTCACTGTGTAGAGCTCATTGAGGACTTTCATCAGATCCTCTTGCAGCTGAAAGGCAATTTCTTTACTCTAGAGAGAGACAGAGAGAGAGAGACAGAGAGAGAGAGACAGAGAGAGAGAGAGAGAGAGAGAGAGAGAGATAAAAGCAGCCATTATCTACCAGGTTCACAAAAACTTACAGGTTTGACACATCTGCCTCATCCTGTCAAATCAAATAAGACAAAGCTCTCAACATGGTGTGTGTGTGTGTGTGTGTGTGTGTGTGTATGTGTTAAAGTTTCTGTTTGAGAGTGTGTAAAAATACAAACAACGGCCTGTTAAAACAGTCAAGCAGTTTACACAGCACCAAACCAGAATCAACCCAAATACAACAAACAGTACCAATACATGTGTATTCATGTTTACCTACAGTGTAAAGATAACAAATAGTGTGATGATTTTGTATTTGTTACCACTCATTATGTTTGAAGAAAAACAAATGCTTTATTTGTTTGCTGCTACAAACTGGAACTCACAATACAAAATATATTATTTTTAAATAGAGTATATTTTGAGAGAACCAAAATATTACAGACAGAAGGAAAATATGTACCACAGCTATCAGCGTGCCTCAAGCACAAAATCAATTAAAAAGTCACTATCGAGAAGAGCACAAGACAATTTTGCTCCCAAACACATTGCAGCACAAACATGCATGTGATGGCAAACACATGCTTCCTTTTAGGCCTTTTGCACTAAAAGAACACTGGTTCAAGGGCTTTGCTGGGTTGCTCAGTTCCAGCGTTGCTGTGGCTGAATTCAACGCCAGCACCACAGATAACTGAATAAAGTTAAGTTCATGGTTTATCCATTGTTTACAGTGGGTTCAGACTATACCGATATACGACACCTGAGTAAACTACTTTTAAATTGCATTTCAATAACATAGCATAATCCCTCTAAGCTTTAAGTTTAAATATATGTTACATAGTGCAGCAACTCATGTGAATGAGTAGCACTGTAGAGAAGGCTTGCCATCTTTCAGGCTACTCTAATCTCTCACTAACCCAATCATACCTCCACTAATCTGATTCTGATGGCCTTTTCCAGCAATCAGTCAGTCAAAGAGTCAGCAAGCCAATCTGCTCCCTACAGCTATAGACATATCTTGTCGTGACACTGGTGAAAACACAGTAAACACTTAAAGCTTGTGGCCTGTTAACAATTAATCAAGCCTCCCAGGAACAATCCTCCACTGTGCAGAAATGGCATTCACACACACAATAGGTGGCCATAGTAAGAGTTCATAACAGTATAAAATATTGTTCAGGGATTTTGAGTGATTTTTTTAATGCATTCAGAAATAGTGAACATTAAAACCCTATTAAACACATATATCATAAAAGATTACTTTGTATCATGCATTTGGATCAAACCTATAATTTCTAATTATTGACTTCAAATTATAAGTCAATGGTTTCAAACATTCCAAAGGATGTTAAATTTCAGACTCACCTTGTCAAACTTCATGTTTTATTGTTTTTCCAAGTGTAAATAAGAAAAAAACCTTTGTATACGTTAATAAGTTGCTGCTAATTTGCTGGTTGCAAAACATAGCAAAAATTTGGAAAACCAACAGCTGAAGTGTCCTTGAGCATGGCACCTAACCCCCTAAATGCTTACTGGGCACCAAGGGTGACTGCCCGCTGTGTTCACTGCCCCTAATCACTTGTTTGAATGCGTGGGTTTTCACTGCCATGAATGGGTAAAATGCAGGGGTCAGATTTAATTGCACTATTCTTCAATGATCATAAAGCATGATTGCACATTATTTTCCCTAATACCATTACATTAGCAAACTAAAAGAAAGGCAAAACGGATGGTGTGCTACCTTTTTTGTTGTTGTTGTTGAGAACAGTCTTGAACATTTGAACAGTTGTAACAGCCAGCATGTGTCAGATAGAGATTGAGATCTGCTCTAATCCAAATAAACACCCTGCACATCTCACATGTAGCTTCTCATGTACTATAAATTACTAGCAGGTGTGTGTAGCCAAACAATGACAGAGCCATACAATCGGCTGTGGTAAACCCCAACACTTCCTTGCAGTGACTAGGCATGGGCAGGGTTTAGGCATGCGGCCGCAAACAGGTGCAGGGACAGTAATCACAGGTTTGTGCCAATGGCTGCTTTGTAATCAGCCTTTCCCTGGGGCTGACCTCAGATCAGGTGTTTACCTGCCCATGTCTGCCCCTCTCACACCCGTTTACAGCTAATAACACACACTGACTTCCACACTCACATGCACAGAGGGCTAAAGTGGCTAAGCCTATTTAAGGAGCGGTCATGCATTCTGGCCATTGAGCCGGAGCTAGGAGAACAGGAGGGGACACTGAGACCTCCTGTTGTTTACTGTTGGGATACTGACTAAAGCCCTATACAGACAGGATATGTTTTACCTGGGGAGCTGGGGTAATATAATTTTACTACAGGATGTCAGTAATATTTATGGTGGATTCACACTGGATAAGAAATCTTGAATATAACAGACATGGGAGTGGCTACTTTATTCACACATTGCTGTCACACAGCATGTACCATACACAACAGTGCTACTGGCGATTTAGACTGTCATTGCTGCTGGGAGAACAGCCATCTAAAAAAATATATACAACCTTCAATGACCTTCTAGTCCTTCAAATTATAAAATGGCAAGAAGATAGCAAAAGTCGGTACTAATCCTTCACATAGTTATTAAAGCTAATATTATTATAAATAGTTCAATGGCAACTTAAAATGATCACAACATGCCTGTAGGCTGCAACTGTGCACAAAACCTAAATACAACTACAAAAAACTTCTCTCCGAGTGATACTTTAGGTCATTTTGTGGATTTGAGTGTGACGCGTAGCTCAGCAGCTGAACTTCTCCTCATACTTTATATTTCATCACTAAACACTTCCTCCAGCTCCTCCATTTCTCGTGAAAGCCAGCTAAACTCATTTTCCGCAGGATATGTCAGAACATTCACCCACACGTCAATTCAGACAGGATTAATATGACCTGGGTTTATTTTTACTGCTTGTTTTACACTAGATAAAATGCTCAAGAATTTCCAGAAATGGGAACACTCACTGTGGAAAAGGTTTATTTGAATGGAATTAAAACCACTGAGGTAATAATTACTTGATCCCACATCCACAGGTAAAACTCACATCCAAATAGCACTTAAGTGAATTGTTAAGCTGCAAATTATGTGATGGGCTCCTAAAACTATTCAACCACAGGCAGACATAATATAGTTAGTTGAAATCTTAAACGCAATAAAATAACTAAAGCAATATCTGTAAATTAAAAAACAAAACAAAAAATAAAAAGGTTCAGGACCTGGTTTAAATGTTATCAATGATGCAATATCTGCTGTAAATGTTCTTTGATAAAAATGTGTTTTGCTTAGACTTTCCAAGCTCTTGATAACCATGCATGTTATTACTGTGCTAAAGCACATGCTTAGAACAAAGCTAATTAAAAACTAAGGATTTTTTTGTTGGAAGGCCATTACTGAATACTACTACACCCAAAGTAACTTTCAATTTTCACTGAGGTTGTAGGGCTAAAAAAAGATGAATTAATAAATCCACCTTCAGTTGCCACTACACCACTGCTTCCATAAATAACCTGCCAGTATGGAAAAAGCCAGTCAAATAAATAATTAAAATAAAATGAATGTAATAAAACCAGTCTAACCATGAAGGAATTCCGCACTGGAAACCAATATTTGCAGTGAGCGCCCATTGCTTTACTGCCAAGCTCCATTTGAGGTTGAATTAAGGAATACTACATATAGACAGTATAATACTAAATAGTAATACCTTAACAGCAACACATTAACAATGTGTGTCAGTAAACTGTGTGTGTGTGTGTGTGTGTACACATGAGGGATAGAAGGAAAGAGAGCGAGAGAGAAAGCAAGGGAGAGACAGAGAGAGGGAGAAACCGACTGTGTATGTGGCAGAGGTGACAGCAGGGATCTATGTTTGTGACTCATTACTGAAAATGTTGTGATCAAAGGCAGTGTTGAGGGTTGATTACAGGCCACAGAACTTTTAACCCTGCTCTGCTGTCATAACAGAGAGAGAGAGAGAGAGAGAGAGAGAGAGAGAGGTCACTGAAAGATGGGTGAGGTTGCCCGGCCCCTTTTATGAGTTTTGTATGAAATTATATCAATTTTGGCTTATTTTACCTCTGTTTTTTGGGTTGTTCCATACGCACAAAGGAAATAAACATGTGTAATTGCAATAACTTTCTGGAAGAAATGCTTAATTTTTGGAAATATTTTAGGGCTGCCAACATTTTCGGCAAAGACTGTATATCAGTCTACGGAAAGTCTACAACAAACAATGTTGTCTCATAGTGCAGTTAAAAATGTTAGTGGTTAAGGGCACTTTAAATACATAGATTGATAAAAACTAATTAATTAATTAATAATATTTACCTCAATCTCATAGTAATCCTATGGTAAATAGATGAATAAATATAGGAACCCTAACTGCACAAGAAACACAACAGCAATAATAATACACTGGATATTATTCAACTATATAATAATAATAATAATAATATCATAACTTTTTACTAGACATCCTTTACAAAGAAAAACAAGAGAATTTCTCAAAGTAAAAGGAAAAGAAAAATGAGTGAAGGAAAAGGAGCGAATGTAGGCAAGAAAAAGACAAATGTTGTGAATTAAAGGCGACTTAGCTTTACAATCAACAAAGCAAACAAACGTTCTCATATGGCAGGTTCGAGTCATGTCTCATGAGCTTCTCTGTAAATGTACATGTCTCTGTAAATGTCCAAATATTAAACTACAGTATTAGGCACAGACAATGTTAAAAACAGCTGTGCAACACACTGAACATCTGCTCTTTTGTCATAGTAGGCCCTTCAACATCCCACGCAGTAATAAGCACCTTCTCCTCATTTCACAGGGCTACAGTAAGAGTAGACCAGACCTCTGCTGCTCACATCAGGACTACAGACATCGGGTTGTGTTGAAAAACAATTATTTGCCCATCTGGGGAAATAATTCAAACTAAAAGATTATAAAAATTATAATATAAACTACAGGGCCTCCAAGTCAAAATTACAGAGATTACCTTGTAGTCTTCGATCATTAAGAGAAAATTGAATCACTAATGAGCTATCTGACTACTAGCCTAATAAAGCAAATTTTCCAATGTTTAAAAAAAAAAAAAAGTCATATTCCTTCAAACAGTTCCTTAATCCAGATGCAAGTTATATCATTCTCACTTTTCCATCCCAAAGAACAAAGCTTCTCTTTCACTGTCTCAGGGCCTCATGGCCAAGTGTGCCTGAGAAACCCCTCAGTGATCCTTACTTGAAAATAACCATCTCCCTCCAATGCTCAAGCCTTGTAATTTAGTGCTGCGGTCAGCTCGTGTGACTCTGCCATACGAGAACACATGATCTGTCTGGGAGTTGTCCCTGGTTTGTGGTCTGCATTGAAAACAGGGCCACGCTGCTTCGGCCAGAGAGCCTCAGAGATCAAATGGGCCAGAGGGGAGTGTGATTAGAGCTTCTCTTTGGGAGCTTCTCCACAAGAACGACGATAGCCCACAATGAGCCATATGGCCAGACCCACCTCGCAACTCTTACAAAAAAAAATACTGGCACAGAATATGCATGTACCACAAAAAAAACAGGCACCAGATTCAGTTTCAGCAGGGCTAACTGCAGAGAGGTCAGCTCTATCCCGCGAGTGGTTGATATTGTACAGTACAGGCCTCCGAGTGTACCAGCAGAGAGCATATGTCTGGTATTTGAGGGATATTGTAAGAATTACTTAAACTCATACAAATCAAAGCAGGAACTGGCAAAGGAAGTCTATCATAGGGAATGTAATTCCTGCAAGAGCTGGTTTAACCAGCAGCAATTACCAGGAAACAGACTAGGAATAGTTCACCAAATATAATATATCTTCAAGATGGCTATTTCTACACTTCACAGCTATAAAATATACTTGTTTTCTTTTGTAAAAATGTTTGAAAATTGTAACCACTTGGAATATGATGCCATAGTCGAGTGTTTTTACATGTTAGCATCTCCAGGCATTGTAAATCTAAAGAAGTGGACTTTGGATATGAAATATCTTGGCTAATTGATTACTATTAGGGTAATGTGGCCAGTTTTAAAAGCTATTAGGTTTATTTGAAAAGCTATATTATGTGCATGATCCATTGCTTTCTAATGTGGCATAGTGAAGGAGGAAAGAGGAGTACAGCAGCTCTTACCTTCTTCAGCAGACGTGTAGAGTCCTCGCTGATCTGCATGAAGCGCATGATGACATTGTTCAGGTAGATATCACTTAAAGTGGCATGGTCTTTACTCTCCCGCCGCACCTGATTCAATAGCAGATACCAGCAGTTCACTGGAGACAGGAGGTTCTGGTCTTTTCTACATAGCGAGAGAGATAGAGAGAGAGAGTCAGTTCAAGTATACTGGAGCGTTATGAAAGGCTGTGGCTTGTTTGCTCTCTGTTGCTTTCTGACAGATCCACCTGTGCATCTGTATCGGAGATCAAGGCATGGAAAAATTCCTCACATATCAACCATCAGCAAGTTCTTTAACAGGGAAAGCTTCAAGAACCAAGAATCAGGGAGCACTCTAACATACACACTAAAGTCTGGACAGAGTCTGAAAATGTTTATGTTATCAGGTCCTAAACAGCTGCTTGCAAAAGGATCATCAAAATGTAACAAAACAAAAAAAAAACCTACATATAACTTAGCATCATCAGTACCAATAAAGTTTTAATAGCATTGAACTCAAAGCAGTCAACTCTGCTATGGGATACTTAAGCATACACTAAGCATAAGTGGCTGGTAATTTTTGTATGTTTGTTTTGTTTTTGGTTATGATCAGTGATATTTTAGTTGTTTTCTTTAGGTAGATCCACACTATAGGCCTTAAGCATGTCAGTATAGTCAAGCCAGGCTGCCTGTTTAACAAAAAAGTACCACGGCACCTCAGAAAAAACATAAATCACCAATAGAATCAGAAATAGTAGTAATGTTACTTTTACTTCATGGAATTTTACTTTATAATTACATGTAATGAGTGACGTGTCAAGTAACTAATGTGTCAGTTGTGTTTGAAATTACAGTATAATATCAGCTGACAGCCTGGGCCTGGAGAGGCAGGAAACATATTGAGGCTCGTTTTCAGAACATCTCACTTTAGCTCAATTTGCAAAACAGGCAGGCATCAACAAAACAGTAGAGTGGCTGTCACCTCACATCCCCGACCCTGAACCAAACGGACATCCACACAGGCTGCATAAAGAAAGAGAGGGACAAGGTCTTGGATCCAGAATTTCTGAGCTCAAATATTTAAGCATTTGGCAACACTACACTATTCCTCAAAAACAGGAACTGGAATCAAACCTCAAATGAATTGACCTAATGCACTGCTAGTGAAAAAACAGCTCTTAAATGTGATAATCACACATTTGTAATCAAAATGAAGCCCATGTATAATAGTTGTACTTTACATCTCCACACATATACTAAGTACGTTCTCACTGGGATTTAAATCATGAGATGATGCAACCTTGGCACCATCTTAAATCCCACTTCCTATAATTGCTCTCTGACTTGACAAGTACGGAGGCATCTTGGATTGTCCAGTTAGGGAGTGCTGTTGTTTTTGGAGTTCTCTTTCTTTAAACGAAAAAATAGTGCAAAACCCTTTAGATAACTCAAGTGGTAAATATGAGTCTATGATGTGTGCATTTGGGCAATTCATTGTATAGAAAGCTCCAGAGATGAGAAGAAGCATTCTTCAGAGTAAATGGCAGGACTAAAAAGCCAGGATTGGAGGATAAGTCATGCCAGACTGGATCAAATGGATAATCTAATTGAGCTAAAAGCTCAGCAAGGCTGGCAATATGAACGCTGCATGGCAGGAGGATTTGAGATTGCAGAGGGAGTTATGGCAGCCTGGGCGTGCCCTGTCACACTGCAGCAAACATAAATCCCTCTGTAAGACTGCGTCAGTCTCCTGAGCACACAGTCTGTTTTCTCTCATTCACACTGAGTAATGTATGGAACTCAGCATAGCTGAGTGACACTGCTGGGTTGGCTAAAGTGAACACATGACTGAGATGAAATCCTGCCAAATATTTGCCTTATGCCATGTCCTCAAAAGACATAGTGATACAAAAGCAAACTACTGCTATCCAGTGACTGGCTCTGAACAGCTCAGTGTTGATTAACTGATTTTAATAATAAGACAGAGATGACATTGGCTATAAAATACTATAATGAACAACATCTAAATATGGAACCAGCAATTAGGCACAATGAAACAAAGTTCTCTCCTTAGTTTAACCCAAGGTTAACCTGATAACTACAGTCATGTGCAAAATTAATTCACCACCAAAAACTGCCCATTCAGTGAATTCCAGTGAAATTAGTGCTGTCTCCCTCACTACATTTCATAAACAAATAACAGTGTGTCTTAACTCTATACATCAGAGAGTCAATATTTAAGCACTTGTAAAAGAGTGCGGGTAAAACACATTAGAAAATTAACAGCAGTGCTCTGCATGTTCCAAGTCACAGCAAAGTTGTGGTGTACAAGTCGCTCTTTTTATCCTCGTATGTATCTTAAGAGACATGGAGAAAAGGAAATATCAGCAGGACATCCCAACCATATTCATATAGTGCTGTTCCAACTGTTGAAGAGAATGGAATTTAACTCCAAAACTGCTGAGAACAGGGTCAGAGAAAACTTGCCAAATAAAACAATCATTGGAATGACAGAGAAAGCATTAACGAAGGCAGCTCATTAAGAATGCATAGCTTAAACCCACACTGACAGGGGGGAGGGGTCTCTCCCCTTGCACTGCGGCCAAGAGACTTCAGCAGCAGCTGCATTCCCTAAAGGGACTACCTGCTGCCCCAGCCATGCTGCCTTACCCCCACAGGCTTGACCGCACAGACCCTCAGTGACCCTTCAGAGGCTCATACCACACACAATCATAGGAAACACAACACACTAGCCCCTTTCACATGGCCAGGATAGTCAAGCCCTACTGAGCATTCATATGCTAAATCTAACCAAAAACTAGGGCAGTCTGTTGATTTTCCATAAAATCTGACCTGACACTTTTGCCCAGGGTATGATTTTCAGGACATTCCTTTTTGACAAACCTGGATAAATAAAATCCACTTGACTTGACTTGATATTACCATAGCATTAAAGGGTCAGACTGAGCGAAACTGAGAGAAAGAAAACTGGATAGAAGCATCAAAATGCTATTCATCAAAAAAGAAAGTCAAGACAGAACTGCAATATTTCCAGTGAATAACTATAAGCTATAATGTATTTTTGCATATAATCACAAACGCCATTAGTAACGCCATTAGTAAGTGGTGGGACACATCCACTTCCATGCATGGGATTTATCAGCCCAGTGAGGAAAAAATGCCTTTTTATGAATCAAAATGTTATTTAATAATAATAATTTAGCATAGTGTACCTCCTTGTATCTGAGTCACTGTATACCACCATGGTTCTGTTTATTCCCTAAAGGTAATGTAACAAACACAGGCTGCAGTTACTCAGCTTGCAATCAAAACAGCCATTGCTGGGTGGAATAAAAACAAAAAAAAAACATATGATCTGTCCCTAACGGCTTTGTGTTTGCTTAGATTAGGACTGGAAGAAAAATTACCACATGATAATAAATGACAAAATTACCACAGACAAGGTGAAATGTTTAAACTGAAATAATACATTTGCAAGGTTAAAACAACAAACTTTCTAGCAGTCTAACGCTAAAAAAAGATCATTGTCACTACAGAAATAATTTCTGTTACAAAATTGTTGTTTAGCACCAATGGAACAGATAGGATCTTTCATTATCTAGCCCATTCTCCTGCTTTCCCCAAGGAGCTTCTAAAGCTTCTTTGCTTCGGCCTGCACAAAAGCAATCACGACTCAGCAGAAAATTAAACAGGCCAAATTTGATATCAGTGATTTACCCTCAAACTTTAACTAAAGGAAAGGAAAACAAGTTAACTGTGAATCTGGGTGACAGGGTGAAGTTTTCATTTTGAAGGCTTTGGACACACTGCATAATTATGGATTTGGCAACCTGCAGCAAGGTCATGGAATGGCAGTTATTTCAGCAGCAGTCATGCAGATAGAGCAAAAACACAGTTTATCAAATGCTTATAGAGCATCATATAACCACAGGCTTGATGCAAAAACCCTGAAATAAGACCCAGGAAATGCTGCGTTACCAGCGACCCAACTCTAATATCTCTGAGATGGCTCTAAGGGCAGGAGGAAAACTTTGGACACAAATTATATCTTTGCTATCCATATCCCAGCATACCTCCCTGAGCAAACAGAGCTTGATGTGTTAGTTCAGCAAACAGAGCTATTCTGCTAGGCTTTATCTCTGTAGACCAGGACACTCCATATCCAGAGACAGGGTTCTACAAAAGAAGATGAACCATTTCGGACAAAGGCTTTATAAAAGCGACTGCATCTTTTCTATTTGTCTGTTTACATTGCTCTGTGTAAACCTTAGATACCTGACAAGCGCTTCATGAACACAACGTGTGCGCTCACATGAAACCAAGCCCTATTCTCCCAAGAGTGCACATCCCAAGTTGATGCTGTACTAGGCAACACAATTTAAACTCCTCTAACAACTTCCTCAAACTGTTTTCTCCATATAGATTCTAGTGATCATTAAAGCCAGGATATACATTAATAATAATAATAATAATATTCTTAAAAACAGTCTATTAAAAATGTTAAGCTTCTAATTCTTCTTTTTAAGCTTCTATTTTTAGCTTCTGATTTTAAATGAACATTTATTTACAAATAAAAACAACAGAAATTCCAAGTTGAGATTTGTCTGTGGATGTTGAAGTAAAGTGAAGGTAAAACTCAGTACAACATTTTCAAATATCCATTAACACAAAGTCTTTTTGATTTTATTGTTTACAATTTGTCATAACGCAATCTGGAGCACATTAACAAGTCGGACTGAAAGATTTTGATGTGGTCTGAGCAGGTTAGTACACATGGGTGACTATTGATTTCATGTGTCTTTGTAGGACATCTGCTTCATGCAAATATGATTATCTATTAAAATATGGTAACCAATATTCAACTTACCCCAAATATAGTTCACAGGCCAAAACATGTTTTATGTCTGGATGGCTTCTTTAAATTTTACACTTGGAGTTAATTAGCATTATGTAAACCGCATTTCTAAACCCTTATACCCCTTCCTCAAACTCATAATTTGTTCTAAATATATAAGTAGAGAGAGAATATTGTCTTCAAGATTGGTGCTATATTCTTTATTCTTTTATTTCTTTTGAATTTTTCCAACAATTTTAGTATTCAAACAAGCTTTTTGAACTCTCCTTTCCATCTTAAAGGGAATGTCTATGATTGTAGGTATACACAGTTCTCTCTGGTTGTTTACATTCAGATGCTAAGCATCTTTTAAGGTGGAATGGCAAAAAATGATTGTTGTTTGTACATAGCTGAAGTTGAACTTATCTGTCAGTTTTAATTCACTGCTTGATTTACCAGTGCTTGATTTGTCAGTATTACCCACCTATTCTCTACATTGTGTGTGTGTGAGAGAGAGAGAGAGAGAGAGAGAGAGAGAGAGAGAGAGAGAGAGAGAGACTAGCATACCGGACTGAGATAGTTTGTTGCTTTAACTCATTTACAGACACTGGGGATTCGTAAACACATTACACCAGATTTGAGCATACAAACAGACTGAAGAGCTAGCAAATGATGAGGAAACAGCTACAATCGTGAATCTCGTCTTTAACCTTAGACAGTGCCTGCTTTTAAAATTGAAAGCCACCGCTGTCCTGCATTTACTGTCTGAATCCACCTTAAATGTTTAGGCTAGATAAGGCTAGTGTTAATAGCGATTTTTCACTTCGACTATAAATGTGCTTTTAAAAGACAGATTATGGCTTTTTATTCACAATTTTTATATTCAAAACCTTTGATGGGTCAAGTTTATGAGCCTTCTCCACATTATTCACCAGCTTCTTACTTAAATACGCCATTCCACCTTAAATAGACCACTATGCGAAGATAAATATAGCGCTAGGTATTATAACTAAAACTCTTTTTGAAACAATTGATGTTTCCAATTTAATCCATTTAAAACGCAACCAAGTGTACATCACTAAAACATCTATCTACCCTGTTTGTTACCAAACTTGAATTCTCTGATCTGCCTTAAATAGGCAATAGATAGGTATGCTTAAATAGGCTTAGCCCTTCATTTGTTTAAAACATACACACACACACACATCACGGAGAAACGCAGCTTAATCTGGTTACACCTTTAATATAGATATAGATGTCTGTACTTCTGTTTTTTTTCCCAAAAATGTCTTGCTTACCTGTTCAGAAGAACATTAGTCAACTCTTGATTTCTTTTGTAGTCTAGCTGCTCCTAAACTGCCTGCATCTTGCAAACACATGGCCAGTATTTTCTCTTGTTTTACTCAGTCTCTGATCATGCAGTGAGTGATATGACTGAGTGCAGTAAATATGTTGCAGATTGCTCCTTTAAACATGCTACGGAGTGGTATGTTCATGTCTTTGTACACAGATGTAGTCTTGTACCCCCAGACACTGGGATCGAATGTGTGTGGCCACAGTAGCTCTAGACTTGCTATTTTTACTTTAAAATCATGTGTTGTAAAAGAAAGAAGCCTCCAGGATTAGTCAAATAGACTGTTGTAACATCTTTACAGTAAAAGCTTTAAAATTTTTCCTTTGCCTCAGCTACTTCTGCTCTCTGGCGCAGAAATATCAGCTAATTACAATACAATCTGTACGCTCATTTTAATACTAATTCGCCCTCTCACCCACAGCAGTGTTAAGCTGGTTTTAGCTCTCACTGCCTGGCTTACAGCAGCATTTTCAAGACTTCTTAATCTCTAAATGTCTTTTAAGAAAAAGTGGTGAAACTGGCAACCTCACACAGGGCTAAGTGTTTCACACTGCTATCTGCTTAGCGTACACCATCTATGAAAATTAAAATTAATACATTCTATAATTCAAGCCACACACACACATACCCATCCATCCATACATATTTTCTTTAACCACTTCATCCTGTTCTGGGTCTTGGAGGGTTTGGAATTCACTCTGAACCTATCAAAGCAAGGCAAACACTCTGGATGGGGCTCCAGTCCATCCCAGGGCATCTCACACGTTCACCAATTCACATATGAAAATGTGTATTTTCTGTGTGACTGTGGAAGCAAACAAAAAAAACCCGGAGGAAACCCAAACGACAAAAACAAACCAAACTCTTCACACACTATAGTGCCTCATAGAAAATAAAACATTCTCTTTTTCTATTCTGAAAAGGTTAGTTTTAACATTATCCAAGTATTTGTCTGTCAATAAATTCATCCTAAGTAAAGGAAACAGATAAAACAGGAAACAATTTGCAAATAGAACACTATAGAACACTTGCAAATAGAAGCTATCTCTGATCTCATAACATTGACTGGCCACCTCAGAGCCCAGACCTTATGATCACTAAACATATTTGGGATTACTTGAATCAAGAGAAGCAGAAAATGCAACCGTCTCTTAAGATTGACCTTTGGAGGAATGTACAATTCTCCTCTGAAAACAAAACCCCAGACAAAAATGGGAAAAAGATTCCATGTACATTCATTACTTATTTTATTTAGTTCTTTCTCTCAAAAATATCTTGTAGCACTTTATGATTTGTTTAAAACGTAAAGTGTTACAATTCAAATAAATGATTATAAATAACCATCTAACAAATCTAACATACATACATGTTGTTATTACAACATATTTATAAAAAACATTTAGTATTGTTCTGACTGGAAATTACATAAATGAAGATGAATGGTTGTTTTTATGCAGTGCTTTTAAAACCTGTTGCACATGAGCACAGATACATGTATCAAATTTATCTAAAACTAAACTAGTTTTATATTTCTAAAAACACTGACACCAACCTTTTAAAATGTGATTTTAAACTGCCCTGGTCTGTAAGCTATAACCAGCATCCCATGGCTCCCCAGAGCTCACAAGTATGCTGGCGTGCAACGTCAATGTTTTCAATGTCAGTATAAAAAGTACACAGCCCCGTGGCTGAGCTCTCTGCTGCTCCAGTTCAGCTAACAGCTGCTGGACTCATCTGGGTCGGCAGCAAGCCGCCTGCTCTATTTACAGAAGCACAGGGCAAATACTCAACAGATTTTTGCCCCCTTTCCCACAAGTTCAAACATTATGCAAATGTGAGCCCGTTCTTTTCTATGATGGCAGACTCTGGCAGAGTAATGAGACCACAGGCTCACTTTAAATGCATGTAAACATTCCAGAAGGTCCACTGTCTTGGGCGAGAGTCCGTCCTAGCACAACCCATAACATATGATCGATGTGAAACAAACTAGTTAACTGGTGATCTCTAGACTTAAATTACTTAAACATAGCACATTAGTTTATATTAAACAACATTAATATTGTTACATTCCTTGTGATATATTCAAATGTATGATTAGTAGCTAGCATGCTGAAATAAAATGTTTTTGACCTGACTATAAAGTTCTATCTATTTAAACAAGACTGCATTGACTTTGTCTGGTCTTCTAATCGCTCAGAGACTAATGTAGAACAAAAATGGACTGAGAAGTGGCAGAATACACTTGCCAGAAACCTTGGTCTTCAAAGCACACAATTTAATATGCTACAATCAAAGCAGCAGCTATATCTGTTGTTCTGTGCTCAATTTATGTGCGTAAAAGTCACATAAGTAACTAAATGCATAGACCTTCTTTAAAATGGTCTTCTATAGAAACTTACAGTTCCCAAGATTACCAATTTTAGGGTAAAATATTTGAAAGGTAGATGAAATAATTTAGTCAATATATTCTGTTTTCTATTCTCTTAAAAAAAAGAAAAAAAAATCACCTCTTCCCAAAACAAAGATAAAGGCCTGTTGAAGAAGCCTGAGGAATGGCTAAAATATGGATATAGGTTCATGCTGTAAGGCCAAGTAGGCATGCTTGTCCTCTCAGGGCACTGCATTTCAATTCCCAAGCATTTATTTATTCATAAAGGAGTAAATACATTTTTCAAACCAAAGTGAAAACCACTTTTCAAATCCAATTCATGCAGCGCAGGAAAGGAAATGAAGTGTGGCATCAGAACGTAATTTCTAGAGGTGTCATTTAGTAAATGCGTAACAGATAACCAGCAAAATTATATCTTGCTGTCCCTCTTGAGGCTTCAAATGAACATTCCCAGGCAATGCAGAGATTGACAGGAAGCCTGTTATTTGTACTTGAATAAATTGATCATTCCACATTTTATTATATTGGCATAACCTTACTGCACATTGCAACAGTACAAGTAATGCCACCTGTGGGAGGGATTAGTCTTAAATCACACCGAGGTAACTCACAAAGCAGGGTTTAATCTCACCAGGATAGCTTGCAGAGGAAACAGAGTGGGGTTTACTATCAGAGGTGAAGCAGGGTGCTGTTTTTTTGTTTTGTTTTTTTGTCCACAATGGAATAAATCATTGAATTTGCTAGTAAAAATTTGCTACTCATTTTACAGTGGTGTAACTGTGTTTTGGGAATGGCTCTCGCTGTGGTGGAATCTGCTCATTTCTTCTGCATTTATATAGATAGAAAAATTTCTATGATATAATTGTTAAATACTGCCAGCACTTTTAAATATCTGCTTTTTCTAATATGATGGTATACTGTATTAGCATCAAAGTGCCAATTCCACAACTAATCCACATCCAGAAACTGCTCTGTACTGGACACCCACAACAGAAACAATGACCCCTGATCTATGTCATAAATGTACTTACTTGTATTGTTGGTGGTCTTTGGTGCTCCTGGTTTTGGCCATAAAGCGCTCTGCGAGCTTCTCCAAGTTGCGGGAATATTCCATCTCAATCTCTGACTTCTTGCGGAAAAAATCTTGAAGGTCTTGCAGAAGCTGGACCCTCATCTCTGTCTGCTGCTCCAGACATTTCTGCTGCTCTACCAGCTGAGCTCGAATCTCTGCACAAAAAACAACCAAAAATGTAAATGTAAACATTTTACTAAAGACACAATCAAATGTTACATAAGACAAAACAAGACTACAAATGTCATTAGGTTACTTAATTTCTAGAGATATTTCGAAGGAATTATTACAGATTTTTAATAACCCACTTGCATAAGGACCAGAGAAAACTTTTAACAACAAAATTATAAGTGTAAATACATATGGTGGAAAAGAAAAAAGCAGAACCGCTAATAAACAAAACAAGCTATTGTAGATTAATCAACCTGCCACTTAAAAATTAAAAACCGTTTATCTGAAAATGTGTAGGTGTCAAGACACTGTTACCAAGAAAAAAAAAATGCTGATGATGTCAGTGTTCGCAGAATATTGACCAACATTGGACAACCACAGAGCTCAACACCTCTGTTTGAGGTTACTTGTATCATGAGAATCTTCAAACTTAACTAAGATAAAAAAAAAAAAAAGGAACAAGAGTCTTCTAGTTTCCTAATTTTTCTAATGCTAATATTAATTTAAACCCTGAAGGTAAATAATTAATAAATAATAGTTGTTTTTTCCCCTTGGAAAACAATACATTTACATATGTACATGTATACATATTGCACAATGCTGTTTACCTATAAATCTAGTCTGTTAAACACTATTTAGTGTTAATAAAGGAGCACAGAGCTACAAGCGAATAATACAGTTTCACAGGGCTCCACATAGTGTTTCCTTGTAACACGTGCTCTGCTGTCTAGTACTTCATTATGGAGGAACAATACTGAAACTGAAAGGATGAATGCTGTACACTACTAATCAGTCTCAGAAGGAACCCAGAGCAGTGGCCTTAACCATCTCTTGGCTGAGGACACGTGTGGATTTCTCCAGTGTGATATGGCAGACAAATGCTACCAGACACAAGCACACTTAACAAGAGTTTCTTTACATAAGTCAAACTACAACCCACTCTCTCATGTGACAGCTCACCTGTCATAAACTGAACTCATTAAGGTTGCAGAGGCCTCAGCACTCTACAGTGAACTCCACATGCTAAAAGCACTTCCTCTCACAGCTCCCCCGGGAGCCTTGCCATGTTTAATGTATTTCTCATAATGTGGGATATCTGGCCCTGACATTTCTACTCTGGGAGGAAACAGATTAATGAGGTGATCCCAAAGCACACATGTTCAGAAAAAATAAAGAAAATGATGTAATACCAATGGGGTTTTAAACAAACTAATTTCTGTAATCTAACATGAATGCTAAATTTAGTAGCATGGAGGACCTAACCAGTAACTGCCACAAGCTTTCGAATACATATGAAATCAGTAAAATTAAGCTGATACCAGCATCTAGAGTACCATAGATAAAGCAGAGACCTCTCTCAATGTTCTCCAGTCTAATTAGCCTTTACAACTGAAGCAGGCAACTATGTAGAAACCTATAAGTGCAAGCAAGTTGTTTAATTATATAATCAAACCCAAAAAATGAAATAAAGAAAACTCCCACCCACCCCCTTCTTAAAGCTCTCCTTCTAAAGCCACTCTCTCAAACCAGATGAACACATACTGCGTGATTGAAGCTGGAGAAGTCTACAAGAAAGCAGCATGATGAGCAGAGTGATGCTCTACTTCTGTACCTTTTTCTTTGTTTAGCAGTGCAAGCCATTGTAGATATCAGTGCAAGTTTCTCTGCCATCCTTGTGCAACTAGCTCACTCGCATTCAGCAGAACACAAAGGAGTACACAAAGACTGCAGAGTGCACATGTAAAGAGTACTTTAAGAATACATAACAAAAACGTAAAAATTACTCCAGCATTGAGTACATTTTATTAAAAGTTTTTTTAAATATAAAATTGCACAGTATTTAACACCTTGTATATTATCTAATGTTAGTTTTTCATTTGTTCACGCCTCACTTTGTCCATAGTGTTAGGAAATTAAAATTGATAAAACAAGTAAAAAACTGTTTTAATCACTGACAATTCTGAGATCTGAACTCCACTGAATTAATACAGCAATTTCAGATGTGTAAAAACACACTGACCACAAGCTATTAACAGTAAGATATCAAAGGTTCCAAAGTTTAATTTAAACTGTGGAAATACAGGCATGGTCCAGAGGAACCTAGTGGGAGGCTCTGTGTGAAAGCAGAGGAAAAGAGCCCACTCTGGCTAGGCTAATTCTACAACCACAGAGACACATTCAACTGGGAACTCTAGTCATTTTAAAAATGCCTGAAATATTAGACATCCAAAAGTAAGCCCCATTTCTCATCGTTTGAATAATGAAACTATGTTCCATGTCTTCATTATCACAGTGTTTGCGCTGCCAGCACCAGACACATTCAGAGCCAGGGAAAAATTTTTTAAATGGAAGTATGCAAGTCAGAAAGGCAAATTAATGTAAACATACGAGAAGAACCTTTCTGAAAAGAAAAGGCAGTGAACAAACACTGAAGTGTTCAAATGCAGGTAGTATTAGTTGTATCTGGTTTTAGTAGGGTATAAGGAAAAGCAATTTCCTTCAATGGCCACTAATTACCAAACTCCTCAAGTACTGTGTTCTGTTGGTCTTGGTCAAAACACTGTCCAGATGTCTTTCTACTAATCTTTATTTCATTTATTTTAAATCAAACCACTGCACCAGTGCCCAATGATAACCAAGGAAAGCTGAAAGGTTAAAGGGCATACTTCAAATAAAAATCAAACACAGGTAAGTGCACATTGTTACATAAACAAATTGGGCATGACCAACTTTATGTTTTTTTTTTTTTTTTAAATTCAAAACAGTCTTTGAATCACCACTTCAAAGTGCTGGTATAAGGTTCATTCTTGGTCCCTTTTCCTTCAGCACCTCTTGGTATCAAGTGACCCTCTTGTGATTACAAAGAAAATTCCTTGACCTCTGAGGTCATCTGTATGGTAAACATCTGTGAACAGCCTTAGTGCTCCAGGGTGTGTGTGTGTGTGTGTGTGAGAGAGAGAAAGAGAGAGAGTGAGAGAGAGAGAGAGAGAGAGAGAGAGAGAGAGAGAGAGATCAAAGCCCCCTGTGATCCACTTCAAACAGTGACACAGACGAAAACACCTGTGCTCCAGTCTAATCCTACACAAACAAGACCTGTAAGACGAGTCAACCACAGTGCAGGCTAATCAGACCTTCTGCCTTGGTCTTTGGAGTTAGCAATCAGAACTCTACTGATGGGCTTTACACAAGATAATGGCTTACAAAAGCCTGATGGAGAGGGGAAGGGTGCAGTAGGGTGAGCAAATCTGTTGCCAGCTTGCAGAGATAATTCTCAAATGACACTTTTCCACTACATGGTACCTACTCTGTTCGGCTCAGCTTTTTTGCTTTTCCGCTAGGCAAATCTGGTATCTGGTCCCTGAAAGTGGGTACTTTTTTTTTTGTTCCAGCTCATGCCTGGTACCAAGCAAGCTAAGCAGATACTAAACATAACTATATTAAGAGTGCTGATAGGTCAGAGGCTTGTAAATCAACACAAAATGCAGACCTCAGGTACAAACTAGCCATCTGTAAAATTTCCAAGATACAGCAGCGGTCACATTTGTTTTTATCTGACCCACAACAGCAGCTCATAAAATTATGGCATGGTGTTTTGCAGATTTTCAGGTGTTCCTTGGATTGGTGGCAGACAATAGCACAAAAGGGAAGTGCAATAACATCTGTGTTTTATCCAAAATAAATAATAATAATAAAAAACCATATGAAAACCTGAAGTTAAAAACACCCAACATTACCACCATTGTTGTTGTATTTTTCAAACAAGCAGTTCATGTTACAGATAGGGTATTTCAATGTCACCGGCTACGTTTCACAGGGGAGCTGTAGTTGTGTCTTGAACGATGACTGAACATAATAAATTATATAAAATGATTAGACCTTAAGGGGCTCAGGGGTGTGAGCTATGAGAACCAACCACCGAGACCAGGTCCATTTAGAGGCCTAGGTTAGAATCAGAAAAAGCCTTTTGTTCTGCTAAACGCCAGCTGACATATCCCTTTGAAGGCTGTGCTACACAAAGGGAATCTTGCCACATCACCATTCATCCTTGGAAATGGGGCCAGAGTGGACATTCACCTCCTCCTCTCATGGCAGATTTGTTGCATATTTAAAAAGTGCCTTGTCAGGAAAGCAAAACTGTACTTTATCTATGCTTTTACTATGGTGAGAAGACAAAAAGTCTAGGAATAATAATAATAAAAAAAAAGTAGTGTCAGGAGAATGTCAGGAAAATGCTGAAAATGGTTTTATAAGATCTTAGGTCTAGAGTTCTTCCTTCTGAGTGGTTCAGAACAGTGGCTTTTCTGAACAGAAAACAACTTTGTATATTCACTAATATGATGATGATGATGATGATGATGATATTCACTAATCATACTGTAGCACCATCCCTCATAATAAAGAGGCTCATCATGTGTTGTCAATTGATGACAGTTAAATGTTTTCTATTACAAATAGATACCAAATTAATTCTAAAAACTTATTTTGAAAGTTATGTATGTTATCTTATAGGGCTGGGCAATTAATCAAAATCGACATTCAGAACATCTAATCGACATAATCTTGTCTATATCGATTATTTTTAATCTGTTATTTCCTCACTGTGTGTGTTCATGTACTGTCCTTTTAAAATCACACTACCAAGCTGTAGTCACGTGATCCTGCCCCTATCTGCCACATGGAAGCAACCTAAACGCTGAGGCCAACCAAGCAGCTAGTACCAAAGAAAAACAAAGCGTCTGTGGTTTGGACATGCATTGTTTTGACTATAATTAAAAAAGCACAAAAGCACAATCACACACCAAATAAAAAGTGCTCAGGAGAAACAAGAGAGGAACAAGCTCCTAGCGACATTAGAAAAAATATCCCATATTTAACACTGGAGTATATTTACAGTACAAGTTTCATCACTGAATTATAAGGGTCAAAAGTACAAAAACAAAATAATCACTGATTAATCATAATCACAGCAAAATGTACAATACAGACCAATAAGATGATATTGATTTGCGCTCATATCGATCAGCACTATTATCTTATATATCTGCTCATCGTCTTTAGAGTGGTAGGACAATGTGCTGGTTATTAAAAATATTACTCTAAGGATGTCTTCCAAAATGTGATCTTGAATGAATCTGTGTGACAAGACATTGCTTCACAAGTCAACAAGTCAAATATATTTTCATCATCTTTTAGGTCAGTTCAGAACAGCTGGGGACCTGTGACCGAATCAGTCAGGGGCCAGAAACCAACACCCACGTGCATCCTGATTGGACCCTGCTTTTCTCAGCCAGACCTCCTGCCTTCACCCTGCTCTGATACCTCTAGCAGCAGATTAGACTGCTGCTGGGTTTCTCATGGGTTTCCTCATTATGGCTCTCTCTGCATGCAACATGGGGCTTATAGTTAACTCCTGATTTAGCAGCACCTCCACTGGGACATAAGGAATATAGTGTGTTCCTGTCATTTAGGATACTTGTACTCAGTTTATTTCCTGCAGTTGGAGGTGGGAGTGGACATTACTCCCTGAATAAGCTAGAAACAGTGATAACAGTAATAAACCATCATATGTGTGTCATAAGGGTTGAATGGGTTTCCCACTGTGACTTTGACACACATGAATACACAATGATTCAGTCATAAGTCTCTTTCACACATGAACTCTTAAGAATTTCTAGAGAAACTCCAGCGTATCGGGTCCGAAAATGTCCCAGAGTGCATTGCACATTGCACTGTAACATATCCCGCACCATTTGCACATGGGACCAGTGTTCACGTTTACACATACAGCTCCTCCCAGTAAACTCCGGAATATTTATGGATTACCATGTATATGCAAAATGGGCATAAATCAAACACAGAATTATATTTAGCCCCAGCAAGGGCACAAAGCTTACTAGTTACACTGGAAACAACAGAGTGGACAGTAGAAATGCACCAATATGGAATTTGTTAACCAATATTTAATATACATTTCTGCCAATGCCTACACCTGAACATTTACAGCACAAAAAAAATTGGGACTGAATTACCTGAAATAAGAAATTCTCCATTTATTTCTGTATTGTTAGGAAGGCACACATTTTAGCAGCTTCCATCTGAAAACATATGTTTAAGCCTTTTTTAATTATTGTAACCTATTTACTCAGGCCACATATTATGACAAATCAGCTGGTCTAAAAATGTGTGAGTGGGTGGGGCCATTCTGACATTACATCAATTACAGAGAACAAAAAATGAAGAAAAATATAGAGTAGGAAAAAACTTTCTAGTTTCTTAATGTGGTCATTTTCCATAATATCAAACAGCACTTTCATGCTATTGACAGCTTCGTGGCTATCACAAGCCATTTCTAAATCAAAAACAGTGCAGTCATGGCCCTTTCTGGGTTGTCACTAGGAAATGGAAACAGTTATCATATGTAAGTGTTACAAACAGGACAAGACAACAGTGTCACACCACAAGCCTCAAACAAAGATCTGGTGATATACTGCAGCAGCCTCTATTCAACTTCTTTTTCAACACATTCAGCAAAACACTGCAAGTAAATGTGACATATTCTAAAAATTTCAAAACTAAAGTCTGTTTCTTGTCATCTTTAATATTCTGTAGACAAAAATAACTCTGCAGTCCAGTTTCTTTTTATAAACATACACTTCCTTTCAGAACAAAGTGGGTCTGATAAAATTGTTTTTGTTTGTTTGAGTGCTAGCCTACTTCAGGCACATCAGGAGGGCAGGGATTTTGGGGGTTGTGCACAGCTATTAGCTCATTACCATTTCCTGAGACGTCTGTAGACACACACACACCCATGCATGCACACACACACACACACAGCAATAAAAACTGAATTGTGAGTAATTTGTTTCTCTGGTTCATTTTCCAAATAAAGTTTATTGGAGATTGTCCTCTAGAACAATGAAATAGCTTAGAAAGGTTCTTAATGTAAACAGTTACCACAGGTAAAAAGTAATGATTGTTTGTTAATTTTGATTCATTTATCACAGTTCCACAGGCATACTGGCCAGCTGTCAAGTGGCTACAATATAAAATACAGCAGTAGTCCAGGCAGATGTTTGAAGCATCAATCACTGCATAAAATTACAGTGGCCCAAAAGGGTCATCAGTCAAATCCAAGCCAAATAAAGGAGCAGAGTCATAGAAGCACGAGACATGGGAGAAGTAAGCAAACTGCAAAAGAGAAGGTGTTTATTCAGCTGCTCTGTGATATCCACTGGGTCTGTTTGTGCTGGAGAGGGCTAAGCCTTCCACTCCTGAGCCAATGAAAGGTAAAAGAGGGAGCACAAGGCAAGACTGCTTAATGGGGTGTAGGGTAAAATTACGGTCGGCTTAAAATATGGTATACAGTAGCTTGGCTTATCTGCTCCAATCAGCCATTACAGATTATACCTCTGTGTGTCTCAGAGAGGTCCAGTGGTTGTAAAAAGTAAGACATTTCTTGGATAAACCAGTAGTTTTTCCAACAGTGATTCCATTGATTGAATTATTCCATAAATTAATGTAGCAATACACATATTTACAGGTTGTAAATGTATACAATTGAAATACATTTTTTTAAAAAGTTTATCATCATACACTCCTACCAGTATTTTTGTTTTCGATACTTTATTGAAATCATAACACCCTTCTATTTACATGATGACAAATCCCAAGTTCATGACTAGCATACTATTAATGGAAAACCAAAGAGTTTTAACTCAACACACACAAGCCGGCCTACAAAAATTCAAAAAAGTGCCATAGAAACACATGCTGTTTTCTCAAAGAGGATTCTCTGTATTTGTTTTCTTGGCTTGGTTCCTTTATTTTCTTTGTCAGTGAGAAGAGTGGGATTACGGAGCTGTATATCAGATTTCATTCTACAGTAGACTGCTTACTGGCCGCACAGAGGACAGAGCCTGCTAAGACATGTCCAGGGCAGAAGATATGAGCTCAACTACACTGTAGAGACAAACTGACAGTTCTCCTGTAATTAGCTGGGGTTTTCCCCCACAGTATTTAAAAGCCTGCATGCTGTATAAACAAATCCAGGAGTTCTCTTCCATTCTTAAAACCATTCACCAGACCACACCACAGAGATCAAAAAGATGCGCAGAGTTGGACAGGAAAAAGCAGCTCTCAAATAGAGCACTTCTGTGGTCTTTAGGAAACTGCCCTTCAACTCCAAAAGCCACAGAGTTTGTAACATTTGAAGTGAGGAAGAGTTCTTAAAAAATATTTAGTGTTCATTGCTTGAGGGAACACTAGAGAGGCCTGCAGGACCAAGAGACCACACACAAGGCACACAGACACACACATTCACACAACACACCTGCCCTGGTTCATTTTGTACATTTTCTTGAACATGTTCTAATAAACGCACACCTGTACTGTCCTTAAAACCTTCAAACACCTGCACAGCTCAAATATACTTTACTCAATGTCACACACACGAAAGAGGCAATCTATGTATGTCCTCAACTTGTGATGACGAGATACATATGAGGAGTGATGACTGGCTAAATTAATTCTCATAAGTAATCATCAAAAATAGGTCCATATGACAAAAGCTAAATCCAAAAGAAGGAAAAAAACGTCAATATAAAAGATTTTATTCCAAGAAAAATATTGTTTGACTAATGAATACAGTTAACGGCTAAAATATATACAAAGTTGCTGAGTGGCAAATAAATTAAGCCTTCTATTCAACACATCAAAGCATGTCAAAATGTTCAATCAATGACATGTTGCTCCAAATGATTCTGAGCAAGAAGCAAACAACAAGTAGTGTGGGACCCTTTCAACAGACCTACCACGACCCTGAAATGGATAAGCAGTCACAGACAATGAGTGAATGAATGTAAGTGCATCATTAACTTTAAATACACTTAGTTGTGTATTCATGAGCACCGTAAGCATAAACATTTCAATATAATAAACAAACTTAAAAAGACTGAACACGTTTAGCTAGTTGTGTCTACTGACAATCACAAAAATGGCCATTGTTCCCCGACTCCTCTGCTGCTCAGTGTACTGCAGGGTGGTGGATTCAGGGTGAATCAGCAGTCATTGCCAGACTCCTGCTCCCTGTCTCCCTGCCCCACTGACCAGACAGTGATGGACAAGCCCAGAGAGAGACTCAAAGAGGTCTGAATAGCACAACCTGACATCCCCAACAATGACACATCAGGAGGGCACAGAGAACGGGAACAGTGTCATATTGTTTCCAACTCGAAAATCATTTTGAATTTTCGCTGAAGTATTCCCTTTAAAGAGCTGGTGATTGTCTTTTTCCCAGCTTTCACTGACAGGTAACACAAGAAAGAAATTAAAAATGAATGCGTATTAAATAAAAGACATGCACCTGGTTCTTTAAACCAGCTAAAGACCATCCACTAAGCTGAACGGATTTAAATACTTCTTGATCCCTGCTGTGCTCTGTTGCAGAAGCTCTGGTCCTTAGCGACCCCTTAGTAAGGTGTCAATATCTGGCCAACATTCAGTCTAATCAGATCATGCCTGACCGTGTTCTTTAATGCTGGAAAGCAATGTCTATTCATTAGAGTTGTCTAAATGCCTCATAAGTTATTTTTATAAGTTACACCTTGATAACCCAGGGCAACAACTCATGTCTTGGTGCTGGAGGCTTCCATGGGCTTGCTTCCACATTATGTAACTTAAAAGCAGTAACCTAACTTTGTTGTCAATTGCTTTATATATATATATATATATATATATATATATATATATATATATATATATATATATATATATATATATATATATATTATATTGAGGTTAAACCTGCCAAAACACATGACCTGACAAGGTCTAAATAATATCAAATAGTTAACAGCACTCTAGCACTGTATGAAGTTTGGGCAAAAATAGCATGCGAGCCCGCTATCTGCATCTATTTATCCAAAAATATGCACAGCAGGACAGCATGTGGGCCAGAAAGGCAACCTCAAACCACACAGTGCAGTACATCATTACAGACTTCAAGGAGAAACAACAGTGCATGAATACCATCAGGCCACATGAGAGCCATTACCCAGTCCAACAGGACATTCACCATAGGCCTAGTCTACTCAAGAACAGTCCATTTCCCTCCTCTGTCTCCCTCCTCATCTCTATATTCTTCAGTCCCTTCTCACCCCTATACACAAAACACACTGTGTCTCTTTGAGCAGAATAAGTCAAAAACAGCACAGCTACCCTAGGACAGCATTTATATTCAGGACCTATACTGCAGTGCAAGAGTATCTGTCATGCTATGTTAGCCTGGGGGAGAGAGATTCAAAGTAATAACAGGGACATTATGAGAGGTAAAATGAGAGAGCCTACAGAATTCCTGTCCACAGGGCAAGAGATGTGGGAAAGGAGTCTCTCACCGGGGCGAAACTAAAAAGGGCACCAACCAGTGAGCAGGTAGAAGGAGGAGGAGAACTCATGATGGACAGCAAGAAGTTAGAGGACATTTCACTGCACTACTCTGAACTGTTAGAGAAAAAGATCTAAGGAAAAAAGATTTCAGTTGTGTTCTTACCATAAATCAAGTTGACTCTTTCAAGTTTTATTTAATAAATAAATAAAAAGGTATGGTACAGGTATATTCTTGTCATTATAAAGGTACAAACAGTGAAAATGTACCTGTAAAAAGGTACATAATTAAAAGATACAGAATATGTATCCTTGATACCAATACAATGACACTAAAAGGGACAACCACAGTGACAGTGTAGTTTAGCACTGGACCTACAAAGCCGTTGTAACCAAAGCGCATCTATTAGAGCCATATAACATGTATGTATAAATCATCTTGGGGTCAATATTATTTTAATAGATGGCATTTAATTAATGTCAGAAATAATATAAGCACATTTAAAAATGGATCTTCACTCACCTGTGAAAATCAGGTTTTTTACCTTTCTAAACTGTTTGTGTCTATGTTGTTTATACATTAGAAGACATATGAGTGAAATAAGCAATCAGCCCTATGGCCGAGCGCATCCACTTTGAAATTGTTGTGTTCTTAAAGCAAATGTACATATTCAGACAGTGGGACTACATACATTACAAACCTAAGGAACCAATCTAGCTTCGTGGGTCAGGGCTTCCTAACTATAGGTGATTGGTGGGGGGTAAGTGGAGACACAGATAGGGAATATTTGCATACTGAATGCAACTTAGCAGACCTTTTTGTCATTTAATTGATGGTTGGAGAGGAACTTTGAATTGTTAATCTGTAATCTCTACATGTAATAATATAATGGTTCGACATAAAAAACAATAAAAATAATTTATTCCATAATATTCCTTTAATGAAAGTGTTAGATGGTTTTGGAATGCAAATGTCAGCCATAAGCTTCCAATATTTTTGTTAGCTACATTTGCCCTGTGGTTCCAGCACAAATGTAAATTTTGGATATGAAACATCTTGATTTATGGCTAAAACTAAGTACATCTGAGATTTTCTCCCCCTCAACTATACCTTTAATTGAATGAAATGGTGTAGACGTTTCCTGTCAAGGGCTCTTCCCCTAGTAAAGACAGCTGGTGACAAGCCAAACACAAATAGAATCAGATAGTTCAGTGCATGTCTGTGCAGGTTACTTCTTCTGTTACTTAAACAATAGGAAGGATTCTTCCCATTCAAAAGTATAATGATTAACATAAACAAAGGAAGACTGAAAAAGCTCTGTCTTTGTGCTGTGGTACAGTTTGAGAGTTTGCCGGTCAGAGCTTTACTGAGGTCAGGCTGATGTGAATGAACTTCTTATCTCAAAGGAACAGCTGGGAGACAAGCCACAGGCAGTTCAGAGATGTCCTTATACCCAAAAGCACAAGCCACGATGTGCAGACTTATCTCAATCTCTCTCTCTCTTTCAGACTCTAAAGTGCAAACACTAACCAATCTTGTACTTTTTTGTCAACATGCATGTTTTAATGTCTGGAATGTATTTAAACAACTGTACTAACAAACTTTTGGATATTTAACATCCATAAGGAATCCCCACATAAAATATGCATATTCTCTCTATTGGAATTGCATAATTTTAAACATTAAGTAAGCATTTTCTTTAAGTAGCTTCAAAAGAACAATGTGTTGATGCATTTTAATCTAATTTGGAAAAAGACACCCAGCTTGGCCAATGCTAACCCAGTACTTTCACTCACATTCACAAAAGTTTAAAGCATATGTTTTGAAAAACAGTTTCCAAGTTGCCTTATGTAATAGTCAAAAATCTTCAGTTTTACTGTTTCTCAAAGATATAGCTCTGAAAAAGTTTGAAGGCAGCAGTGGTGCCATGTCTCCTGTGTGATGGGATAAGCAATGTGAGTAACCTAGGTACATTACACCTTCTGGTACATGACAATATTTACAGTGTTTTTATTATTATTCACCCTGCAGAGACAAGCAGTCTCTCCATCTGAGGACATAAGAACCTCAATCAGTCTGAGGCACCCAAATATATTTGATAGGCTAGAGAAGGCTATTATAGCAAAGTTCCCACTAAGGAAGTAAGCAAGAAAGAAACAAAAGTCTTTCTTTTGGCTTAATTTGGGCAAATTAGTGATCATTAAAATACTACAGGGCTTTTCTGATAATATCATATGCATTACAATTCCTTCTGCATGCATAATATCGCATTATAATAAAGACCAATTTAGAGAAAATGGATCTGTAGAACTTGTAAAATAAAATCTGTAAAGAACAATGAGTGTACTATAAACACAGACTCGCTGGCGCATTTTGTCCTTCCCAAGTGCATAAGCCACGGAAAAACTAACTTATACTTATCAAAAGGGCTAACAGTTGTTTGATACCAAAAGTGCAGTTTGATGAAATACTATTATTATATTTTTTTATAATATAATATTTGCTATATTGACAATTTAAAAAATGAAAGAAAACCTGAAATGAGTCCATTTCAAATAAGGTTACAGTCACAATGCATTCCCGGACCACTGAGACTCATCTCTTTTTGCAAACCACAGGATGTGCTCTCCTCATAGTGGTATAGAGTTCACAGCTGGAATCTGAGACAGTGTACTGGGGCACACAGAGGAGAATAAAGACAGGCTTTCCTGTAGGCCAGACAATTCCAGTCTTGTAAAGCCACTGCTCTGCAAAGTTTAAAGTATTCCTTGCCGAACACACCTGATCTAAATCATTAGCGGATCATCAAATCGTTCATGTGTTATAACATGTCTGATATGGCAGGGAACAGTAGAAGGAAACAATGCAGGACCCTGGGTTTAAGAACTTGAGTTGAGAACCCCGGCTGTAGGCTATTAAAGTGTTATGGGAGGCCCATCCCCCACCCAAAACTCCCACCAGTTCAGCTCCAAAACTCCACAGAGGCAGTGTGGATTCCCAGGTAATTACAGTGGAAAGCAATATGGAGGAAGTGACAGTATACCCGCATCCTCTTATCTTCAGCAACTGTCGCCTCAGGGTATGTTCACTATCTTATCATCTTCCTTCCTCTTTCCCATGGATTTGCAGACCCTTGGAAAACTAGGCAACCCTGCTCAGATTTGGAGTTTAGACTCTAAAACCTGACACCTGAGCGTTACTCAAATGTTTAGGGCACAGTAACTGACAGACTTGTCTCTGCTGAACATATTTATTATTGATAAACTTTCTAAAGCTGAACAGAACAATGAAATTTAACATATATTTTGGTAGTTTATTTATGTGCTATGCATTTACGAGGAATGGGCTAACATAGCATTAAGAAATTAAATGCACTGATGTCTTACAAATAGAGGACCTTATCTGTGCAAATACCATAGGCAAGACCCACAAAGACCCACCCTCTCTCTCATCACCAGGGTGTCCCACCTCAGCTCTGGGGTCACATATGGGCCATTGGGCCAGTTGCCCATCCATTAGCACACTGACACATCAATAAACCCAACAGATTAGTAAATTCCTAGGGGAACAGGGCTTCTATGATGTGTGCTGAAAAAAATGTAGGATGTATTAATTTGCAAGCAACGGTGGACAAAATGTACCATACATGAACACAAAGTAAATGCTATGCTTAAGTGCTCTCCAAGATACTTTGAGCAAAACATTCAAATTGTTTTCTTTCTTCTACTGCTGTAAGAGCAAAACATCCCAATTACATTTGGACCTAGATAGGAATGGGTCCACCGAGACTGCGGGCATGGTGCCTTCTGGGATTCCACTTTAACTGCTACAGGCGCGACACCTGAAACTTATAATCCTTAGGCAATGAAAATAAAAAGGAGAGCTCACCCAGCAGCAGTTCAGTTTACAAATCTGGATATGCCATTAAGTGTGCTTCTCATAAAGATCTAA